>NW_026623283.1:349213-360320 GCF_030028575.1 Malurus melanocephalus
TCATTATTATTGGTGCTTAATCTGTTAGCTAAATACAGAGCAATATTACCATATGGCAAAGCAGTCCTTGCTGGATGTGTGGGGTGTGTACATGTATGTATGTCATGAATATTTTTATGCTTCCAGCTTTCTTTATTTTTCTCCTTTGACTTCTGCTTCCTCTAAATTTGTCGTGGTGCAGAAATTATGAATGTTGATTAAAGATTTATTTATATTCACATGCAAAACTAGCAAACCAGCTAGTYCTGAAGAGAACAGTGTTCATGCTTTTTTTCTTTCATTCTGCCCACATTTGGAGGTGCTCTTAGAATATGCTTTCTAAAATAAAAACTGACATTTGATATGTTTTCCTCAGTTCATCTGCATTTAGTTGCAATGCTACCTTCTGTTTCAAAATCAGACAGATGAAGCATCTGCTGGAGGCATACGAGCATTGTATACAGGATCAAACTTAGMGTTTATCAGCAGTACCCTTGTTAGGCGTTGTCATATTAGTCGATAGCGATCTTTGTTGTGGCTTTAGGGAGGCGGTGGGAGGTGGTATAAGAAGCCTAAAAGCTGTTAGGCTGGAGGGAATGTGTATTCCCAGTATATCATGATGACAAGAAACCTTGATTTGGCTGTAGTACAGTTATAGTGGAGTTGAAGTGAAAGTTCTTAACACAGAAGTACACTAAAACAGCAGATTTCTGCTGCCTCTCTKGTGAATTTTTCTGCAGCGTGCAAGGCTCCTCTGCAACATCTTCCCTGACCTGATGAGTCCAGTGTAGAGGAGACACTCCCAGGTGGGGTACCCTGTAATGCTCGGCCTGGGGAGGAAAAAGGGCTGTCACTGAGATCGCCTCCTTTGGAGAGTCATTCATCGTGGTGTGTGGCAGAACTGACCAAGAGATCTGCATACTGGTGGTCAAACTGAACGTCTTTGGTTTTCTGCRTATCACCCAAAAGGATTTGCACTCTGCCAGCATCAGCACACATTCATTTGTAACAGTTTGACCGACTGTGGTTGCAGTGAAGGACTCTAGTGAGGTAACAGTGTAAACAAGTACTGTTACAGAGTCTCCAAAAACACAGCATGCCAGGTATAGCCCTGGGAACAAATTAGCATGTATCCATTATGGATTTATRCCTTGACACAAAACTGTAACAAAAGAGCAAAGTGATGCAATTGAGTTTTTTTTTTACTAATTTCAAKCGGCTTTTCTGTTATTATGAGAAATGTAAAAGAACGGAAACAGTTCTTCTGTAATTAAATTTAAATTATTAATAATCCTTTTGACCACTTGTTTATGAATTACAAAATTTTGCAGAGGTGTCACCACCTGCAGCAAAATTGTGAACTATAACCTCAGTTCGATATCTTCCTTTTTTTGTATGACAGGTTATGCTTGGAAAAATAGACAGAATTTAAAACTCATTGGTAAGGTTATTGCCATGTGCAGGAGCTGTTGTCCAAAGGAGGAATAATATTGAGTAAGAGAAACATTATTACAGGAAATCAGGATGAAAGATCTTTTGTCAACAAGAGAGGAGAAAAGAGTGTGATGATGGTGGTTAAGGAGTTCTCCTGATCAAACTCCAGGCTGTGCACTGCTATGTATTTTATTATTTCCTGTTTCTTCTGAAAAGATGCAATTTCATTTCTTTRCAGTTTTGTGTGTGTTTGTACATTCTGATGACTCCTGTGATGACCATCTCCCCAGGGTCCCAGAAAGTTAATTTTAAGTGACTAGATCAATGTAAGGCARAAATTCTTTATATCAGTATTCTGGCTTGTGTTCCTATTCCTATGCAGAAACTCTCCAATTTCAGATGGACTGTGTCTGGTTTTGTCGCATATTGGTGTAGTCTGAAGTTTACGGCTTAGCTGGGAAGAAAACCCTGGGGACATAATTTCAGATTCTTAACTTACTCACTAGAGGATGCTGCTTCTCATACAAATTGCTACAAATCTCTCTACTTAGTGAGGCCAACTGTGAAATGAGAATAATAATGCTTATGCACCTTTGTAAAGTGATTTCAAATCTACAAATGGAAATTCAAGTTCAAAGCATTATTATTATTAACCACATTTTCCAGACTGGGTAATGAAGAAGAGAGAGGTGTAGCTCCTTTTCTTAGTATCTTCTCCCCAAATGTACTATCATGCTGGCCAGGGTGTATTTTSTGTGCCTCTCTGGATCTGTTAAGTACATGGTAAGAGTCTTTAACAGTTAATGTTTAGTCGGAATAAATTATGCTTTTAAATATTCAGTCATTATTTCCCCTATATCTTGACTCAAATGTTGTTTAACACATAAAAAAAGTGCTCATCAGGATAGAAACTATTTAAGTTTCCTGAAAATCTTTCCTTTTAAGGGAGTGGCAGTAGCCTGACTATTATATGATCATTGGTTCTATAAATTGTAGTAATCTTTTAGCCCATGAAGCAGATGGAGAAAGGCAGAGTTTTCCTCATGCAGAGTTTTCCTCATATTTTAAAAGGTCATTAGATTAAGAAATAATAACAATAAACATGATGCTGTATTAATCATCTTTCTTGTTTAAGCCTTTAAGATTTGCATTTTTAAGGGTAACTCCTTTGCTGCAAAGTCCAGAAAATCACTTTAAATATATGAAAGCTAATGGTAAAATTGTATGCGGAACATTTTTCACACTGCAAATGGAAATATTTGATTGATTTTTAAATCTGTACAGTGCTGTGAKGTTTAAGTTTTTGAAGCACTGTAATGAGTTGTCTGTTAAGTTTCAGTTTCTGGCTGAAAGTACCAATATGACTCAGGTTGAACTAGGTTTTCTGACTTGGTTGGGTGCTCCCTAGAGCACTGGTAGAAGATCTAAGCTCTGTTAAAATGGAAATAAATGCGTAGGCCTCCTGAAATGGATAACATGACTTGAAGGTTTAAATCTAAGCCTGTGCTACAGTCTGTTTTGGTGGATTTTTTGGACTGTGTCACTCTTGTCCCAGGCTGAGTATGCTGAATGTTAAAAATGTTTTTAAAGGGCAGTGCTTGATTGGTAAGCTCCTGGTACCTCTTTTTCAGTATCATTCTGCTTGAAGCTGTGAGCACGTGTGGACAGCTGTGCACACTYAAAAGACAAAGAGGCTTTAGGAAAAAAAAAATATTAAGCTGGAAAGAAAGGCAATTCTCTGTGGGCTTTTTGGATCACAAAGAGCTATGGTGGATTTAGATGGAGTAGAAGTGTAAGTACTAGAATGTGCTTTGAGGTTCACTTTAAATAGTCAAATAGACCAAAAGACATTAGGATGAAATTACTTTATGATGGWCTTTCTATTCACTTCAGGAGAAGTAATAAAGTTATTTTCAATAAAATGATATGTATAGGGAACCTAAATTAAGTCTTGGTAAGAGATATTGCTTATTTAAAAAGAGATGTTCGCTAAGGCAGTCATTATACTTTTCTRCTGTATGGATTTATGGTTTTGAAATGGTTATGCCCCATAACTCTTAATTAAGCTTGACAGTTTTAGCATTGAAACGGAAGTAGTTGGTTGGAAAGACAGTCTGCAAACAACAGCCTGTCTTAATGGTCCCAGAGCTTGTCTTTTTTTACAGGCCTTACTGTACTGTGAGAAGAGGAAGAAAGTTACAGTTATCTTTAATTATACATCATGTGTAGCATGTCAAAAACAAGGGACTATAAACAAGCACAAGTGACTTACAATAGAAGYGGTTATCGTAGACTTTGGTGTAGTGACTAAAACTACCAAACTTTATTGATGTGACAGCTATCTTWTGGGAACAGTTTGTCATAATGATTTGGAGGGTTTGCTTGAGTGAGTAGTCTACTTACAGGCATGATCTACTTTTTTGTGAGCTGGTATTTGCTGGATATGGTGTCCCGTTCTGCCATACTACAGTGATCCCAGTAATGCTCTCAGACCATTTACTTGCAAAGGGCTTTTTCAWTCTTGTTTGAAGGATGAACAGCTCTCATTACAAAATTTTCAACATTAAATAGTATTTTTTTTTTACCTTTGGAAGAAGCATCAATATTCTGGTAGTGTTCTTTGTTTACCACCCCCTAGTTTTATTCCAAGGCATAGGTGCTGAGGCGGTTCATAATTTGAATAAGCTTATTGTAGCTATTCAGTCCACAGAACTGTGATTTTGGGTCTTATTTTTCTGCCAGATGCAACACAATGACATATTACAGAATAAAATGTGAAGAGGAACTTCATCCAGGTTATATAAAAATTCCTTACCTGAYTGATAATGTAATGCAATTTTCATTGCATTTGTGGTTTTTATCTTTCTCTTTGTTTATTTTACCTTGTTTTCTCCAAGTGTAGATTTATCTATTTATAAAAAATATATAGGTATTTCTTAAAAATATTKTGTTAAAAAAGGAGCCAGTGRTGGATGTAGTTACAGAATGTCCAAKAACAGGCAGCAAAACTGAGCTGCCTTCATCAGGTAAAAAAATTAATTTTAGAAATAATAAAAATGAAGCTCATAAAATCAGAAGACATAATTTTAGAAGTGAAATGTTGGTGAAGGTTGGAAAATTACAGTCAWTGCCTTTCCTTCCTATATCTGTTAAAAGAGTTCTCACTGAAATATTGGAAAAGGTTCCCCTCCTCATCAGTCTTTGCCAGAATCTTAGCCCAGAGAGCTAAGCACCCTCCCACTGCCACCACCACTTGTGTGGGCTGTTGCTATGACCACCTGGAAAGCCCCTTTTAGCCTTCTGAACCTTCTGGATGGCACTCAGGATCTCATATCAGATCCATTCCCTTCCAGGCTCAGAAGAATCTACTTTGAGAAAATGGCAAGACTGAAAAGGTGGTATGGGCAGGATTGTYCTCTCTGGCATTCACCCCAAACGGGTTTAAGGTGTTGCTGGCTCACCATGGATTTTCATGAAAGCATATGAGATTGAATCCTGGGAGTCAATGGGAGTTTACTCATCAGTCTCATCTGTTATATCTGAGGAGTAAATAATTGATGGTTGCAGAGGTCACAATTCACACAACTTTTTTAAACTCAGTGAACTTGTTTTCCAATCATCTCCAAAGTCCATTGTAGCCTGGTTTAATGGTTTGTGCTTTTAAATAAGTGCCTAATTAGTATCCATGAGTTCTGGACAGTAAAGGACATTGTATTTCATTGGGATGGCTGAAGAGTAGTAGGGAAAGAGAATTATTTTATTTTTAATGTCCACACTAGAGTTTGACCAGAAGCCATCTGTGATTTGTAGTGTTTCTTATAAGATCAGGCCGAGAAGTAGAAAGGAAATGTTGTTTTTTCATATTGGCTCATTTGCTGAATAAGAGTGTGATCTTCCTGCAGTCACATAATTCCTATTTTCCTCTTTCTGAAAATGGAACGTTCCTCTGTGCCCTCACAACATTATASTGGAGTTTAGTCCCTGGACTATCCAGCACATGCACACAGCCATGGTGTCTTAGCCATGGTGTGCTTGTCCTGAGCACGCTAGTGGGACTGTATATACAGAGCAGAGGGAGAAATTGTATACAGGCAGTACAACCTATCAAATTAAGGGCACTAAGGAGGAATCAAGCTGAGTTTGTCAGTGGGAATACCATGAGATGTGGGAAGAATGAAGCATCTAAAATCCTGCTCTGTTGGATTTGGSCATCTTATGCTGTGCTGCAGAAATTATTCCGTCCTTTATGAGTGCTAATGCCGAGTCTTCTGAGGAAACCACTCCTCTTTCCTGAAAATTATCCTACAAAACTAGAGGTTACACTTTCCTTTGAAAGCATGTTGCACATTTGGAAGGAGGCAACAGTGGATATATTTTTTTTCTAATACCATGGTGAAGTAATTGGAGGATGTATTCAGAGTGGGAAAGAGAGGTTTGAATAAGYTGGAGCACAAACTGTATTCAAGTCAGTGGACTGAGGAATCAGATTTCCACATGTTACTCCTGTTTAACTGTTTTATGAAAATAATTATATTAATATAGTTCATTTTGTAGCAGGGAGGGAAGAATCTTCTTCCCCAAGAATAATGTTATGTCTGGGGAGGAGAGCTCTGTCTTGACTGAATTTGGATRTGACTTCCCTCTGACAGAGGGAACCTGAATGCAGGTCATCAGCCTCCTGAGGGCATGTGCTAACAATCCATGCTGGTAAAAGATATAGCTCCTTCCCAGTTTTTAAAAAGGAGATGGCTATCACTGTGAAGCTGGATCTAATAGTTATGCTCTGAAAACAGCTACTTCRAACATACCCTTCAAATAAAATCAGTAGAGAAATGTCTGGTTGGTGGATAGCAGTGGTGTGTTGACATCAAAGGAAGCATCAGGTTCTGTCAGCCTCTTAAGGTGCACCTCGGTGCAAATAGAAATCAGACTTTTATGTGCGTAGAAGCTGTTAGTGCCRGTAACTGAGGTGTCAATGGGGTGCTTGRTAGCATCAGAGCAGGGATTTTAAAYGMTGTGCACTCAGGCACTTGTGTATTCCCATCGCTCCTACGCTTCAGTCAGAACTCTAATATGTGACTTATTAGATACACATTAAATTTTGTTAATCGTACAGAAAATATGCAGAGATGTCTGTTGACCATAGATAGGTGAAATGGCACTGTACTGTTTGCTGAGCTGAATGTTTGCTGAGGGGGTTGTGCTCTGTATCTATTTGCCTGGAGAGACTACTGATATCTGCCTGCTCTGCCTTGTGATTCCTTGAAGTCACCTTGCCCTTGCCGTGTGCAGATTGCACTGCTGATACAGACTGCCTGGGGAGCTTGGTTGTATCCTTGGAAATAGAGATATCCCAGATAACAAGTATTGTTAGTGTGATATATTCAGACAAAGTTGATACTGTGTTTGTAAAATGCAAGGAGGGCGTTATATTAAACCTGGATATTACACAGCTAGAAAGTGAGCACCTATCTWGGGTTTTCTTTTAAGGCTGGAACTTCCTTGAATAGTAATAGTTGTTTGGATGGCATTGAAGAGGTCAGGCAGTGATTCCTTAAGTTTTTTTGAAAGTGAAGTTATTCTAATGTCTTTTTTTGTGGGGCAGAAAAGAATAGGTTACCACCAGAAGCTAATGTTTTACAGTAATTTGTGTTTATTTTCCAGTCTGAAGATAAAATGCAAACTTCATAGATTTTCTCAAGATTCACTTTCATTTTCACTTTGATGTAGATTTAAGTTCAGATTTAATGCTCTGTGCCTAGAAATTTTAAACATAAAAGAYAATTTTACAATAACACTATCAGTAACTTGATAGCAAGCCTGTATGTCTAATTTTTGTCTCTTAAGAGTTTCCAACTTGTACTCAGCTAACAAGGTGTAAAATGAGTACTGTTTTATTTGCCTGTGTATAACAAAGCAAAGCATTTGGTATTTATTTTTACAATGTAGTTGCAGTGAAATTTATGCTTTTTTAAATGTACTTCAAGTGTAAGAGTTTTGTCAGACTTTGCCACCTTGGGAGCTAGTCCTCCCATTCTGCACGAAATTGTCTCTCCTGCTRTTTCCCTTCCTATTCTTCACTTCAGCCTTATTTGGCTTTTTTTTTTTCCATGCCACAGGATAAAACATATTTGAATAATATTCTAGACTCCTACTTGCCTGTGCCTATATCAGAAATCTCTCATTTTTGGATTGTTGGACAATTTGCATCCAGTCTTGAAAACTGGAAGAGTGTAAGTGATTAAGCGATAACATCTTGGCTAAACAAACCACTGCTTGCTTCCAGCTAATTCTCACCTTTGCTGTGCTCGGGTTGAACTGAAAGTCCAGTTTGCACAAAGCACAGAATGATGGGTGGATGGTCTGACCACTTTCCTGGAGACAAGTAGCAAGGGTATGAGGTAAATCAAGCCAAAGGCCTTGCAGTGGTGAATGGTGCATCTGCCAGTGTGMGTCTTGAAGAGCCTGTTCTTTTATGGTTTATGTACATTGCTCCCTCCCCAAAGCGACTGGCTATTCTGCTGTGTTTATTTTAAAGTGAAAGTTGATAAGGGGCACAAGCATCATTTCCATGTATATAATAGTAGGAAGTGTGATTGTTATKATTTCTGTTTAAATAGACAGTTCTYATGATTCAGTTCAGTTCTGTGTTGCCCTAGAGAGTTGAATCCTGCYGTGAAGTTTCTTTGTGATGCTGGAYAAGTTAGCTAAAACTGGAGATTCACTACTGGGACCTGTGTGATCTTGTTCTGCTTGATCAGACTGAGATGTTTGACATATAAAGAGCAGAAGTCCCAAGCATTCAGAAACGTAGCTATAGACTATAGGGCTTAGTGTGGAAATACGTATCCCATCACAAACTGGAATAAGAAATGCAGCTCTCTCATTCTCCAGAGAAGCRCTAGGATTAATTGACAAATTTCATTGCAAAACATGCCACCCTTCTAGGAACAGCAGTGGCTGATGATGTGGGTAGATTATCCCATGTGTATGGTCATGTTTGTAACTCACTCTGAGAAATTAGTTGGTTTGAATTCATCCACATAAATTCTTGTAGAGGGTTCTCCATAGGGTAACACATTGGAGSTTTTCAATTACACTGTTTGCACAAATCCCCTTTTCTTCCTACTCTTCTTGCTGGAATTAGCCTGGAGAATTAAGAGCTGCAAAATATTTAAAAATCAATAGAATTTACATGAAAAAAATTAACAGTAAAATGCATTGACAGGGATAACTGCATGAAAATCAGTTGGGTATGCATATTTGATTTATTCATTCAATAAGTTTGAGAACATGTTTGTAAGGTCTGTGATCCTTTTGCATAATTTGTGCTGGTTTATTATTGGTGTTGTCACTGTTATGAGGAAAATTAAATGGCTTGTTTGGAGGCTTGGGATTCAGTGTGGTAAAATGCAGCTACAYCATGTTTTATAAGTAGTGGCTATAATTAATACAATAGTCTAAGCTTAACTGTTTCTCTGAATTAAAGATGACAACTACCTTTTTAGCAAGAGCACAGATGGAGGAAGTAGATTTTACTGACTTGAAATTTTTCCATTTTCAGAGTAGTAGTGTTCTGTGGGAGTTGYGAAACTTTTAAAATGTGAAATGTTTATATTTTAGAGTGTTGATTTGGTTTGCATAAGTTTGAAATGATCCTTTTTTTATATTCCTTGGTATCACAGCGGAGCACTGGGTTTCCTGATGAAAGGAAGCACTGTTGGGGGAAATATTGGTTCAAGAAAGAGAACAGCAGAATGAGGAGTGTTTTTGTGTAAGGTACACTACTGGTTCTTTTCAAAGTGAGGTTTTAGCCTGAAAGATAACCTTAGAAAGTAACATTTTAAGATTTAAAATTAAGTTCTTTCTCAGGAATTTCTAATGCTGTATTTATAAGTTTTGAGTTAACTCCCTTTCATGCCTTCCCTACATGATAGATAAGTGTCAGATTGTCTCTGAAGTATAAAAATCTAAAGTTAGAGCCAAATTTTGATGAGTATAATATTACAAAACGTGTCACTGATCTTGTGACGTTAGTCATATTAGTTCAGGAAAGGCATTGTTTAAAAAATAGAAATAAAAATTTGGTAAGTCAAAAGTCATGTAGCTATTGGCATATTTATATTAGCATTCTATTTTGGACCAAGAATATGATTTTGAAGCAAGTCTCGTGTTTCTGCCGTTTGTTATGCTTTGCTTTACATTTTAGAGTGGCTTTGGAATATGTRAACTAATTTCCTTTTGGATAAAAATGTGCTGCAGGAGTGCACATCACGTTCTCCCACTGCTAATGGGTCTACAAAGCCAGACTAGACTTCACCTGAAGAAGCTTCCCTYACTCCCTTTTTCACAAAACATCTGTGGTGTGAATATCATACCTTCAGTATCAACAGTTTTGCTTGACAGGCTGATTTTATTGTGCCATGCTACTTGTTAAGGTAGASCTACATTGTGCTWAAGACATTAATTGACAAAACCAGARTCTTATCTTGTGAGGCAGAAGTCAGCTTTCAAGAATTGCTATATCAGCAAGTAAATTAGGAGTTGTATCTGTGTAGCAGGTAGGAAACAACAGGTGGTGTGTTTCCATGTCTGAAAAACAAAAAGCAWACAACAGTGTTGAAGAAACCCTTTCAGGAAAAAGGGAATGCTCCTTAGTCTGCAGGACCCATTCCCCCTTAGTTTGTGTCTAATCAATCATTTACTTCATTCCTGGTGAAGAGATTGTTCTATCTGAATATATCCAGGAAGTAGATGGTAGCTCTTGAAAAAAGCCCTGAATGAAATGGTGTCATTTCAATAAGCAGAGTATCARTTTTGGACTTAACACCTGGAGACAGGTGCTTACTTGGCAGAAAATGGTGTTAATTTGGTGTTGACCCTCCAAACTCCTTTATTTTAGTTTGAAAACCCCAAGTTGCCTCAGTATTCTTGCTGTGGTGATCTGTAGCAATAGCTGTACCTAATATCACCATAGTTTTGTTATGTTTGCTGGTGTCATGAGCTGCTTTCTTTAGAGTTTATTAGGATAGGCTCACCGTAAGTATAACTTATGGAATTCTCAGAATCACATTTTTGATGTTTATTCTTGTGCAACTGAAGAAACTTCAACTACCATACAAAAAGCTCTATCAATCTATTGCTCTGCTGTCTTATCAGTCAGTTTTGGAATTGTGAAAAAAAACACCTTGTCCCTTGCTACCGATGTTTAGGTAGGTAGTGACTGTTCATTTAAAATTAATCTGAGGAGTAGGAATTTTCTGAGTATGTTGTGATACTGGAAATCAAATCTTTGTTTTGTTTGTTTGTTTGTTGTGCTTTTTGTTGTTTTGTTTTTTTTAAATGCCATGGTGTATCTGTAGACTGTTGTGAGAGTAGCAACATGAGCAGGAAGAAATTTTTAGTGAGATCATTCAAAGTTTTTTCTCTCAGAAGCTGTTGTATATTTGGACATCCACCTGTGTGATCCAGATGATGTGTAACTGTGGTATATTTTCAATGGATCTTGTTTTTTTATCTTGGGTACCTAGATACATTTCTATCAGTACAGAAATTTTTTGAAAGCTTCTAACCATCTTCCAATTTTCAACTCTGCCCCTATACTACCTGTCTCTTTCCTACTTCTTCCTCTGTACTAAACCTGCCCTTTTGCAGATGTTTGATAGATCACTGGAAAGGAATGGCTCCTCTTCAG
>NW_026623283.1:360521-427184 GCF_030028575.1 Malurus melanocephalus
CTACTAATTTGATTCTAACACTGCAGGGAAGCAAAGTGGCATATATTATTTAATTGGCTACCAGAGAAAATGTTGTATTTAAAAATATATATGCCTTTTGCATACGCTTTGTGCCCAACATACAGCCTGAAGTCTGGCACGTGGCAAGGGAAAATCAATAAAAAATGCATAACAATATTATAMATATTTATAAAATAGCTAGATGAGTGTAATATGACAGGGAGAAGCCAAGAAGAATAGAATAGCAAATCTGTGCTCTAAAATGTATTGAAATTTTTCTTAGTGAGTTACAATGTGGTAAAAAGTCAGTTCATAGGCAGTGCCTAGGCTATCAGGGATGTTCATAATACTTTTTATAAAAGTCCTTTCAAAGCAACCATGAAAAGTTTCATCAAAGAAGTTCAGCTAAATAATTTTTGAAAGAAGAGAAAGAAAAAAGTTTTCAGAAAGATGAGGCAATGGTGCCAGTAGAAACTTGTAGGCATTGTTGATTGATTGCTTTGTAACTTGGGAAAGTTTTCCAGCAGGAATAAAAGTGATCCAACTTAATTCAAAGATTAGACATTTTCCAAGTCTGCTAAAAGGTTTTTTTTAACTATATGTTATCATATAACTGCCTATTCACGTAGTTTTGTACATTTTAATACATACTCTGTAAGATGAATGTATTAAATGTAACACTGCAAGGTTTATAAGCGTCCAATAGAAAAACAAAAGGGGGGAAGAATTTGGTTCCTTAAAAGCAAGTAAAAATTTCATATAGTCGTCCTCCTTTCCTCTAGAAATCAGACCTTACTATGTGGCTAATTCCTCTACAGGAGGACTTTGACTGTAAGACTTCACTACATTTGTTCTCTGTATTGGTGTAAATATCAAGAATAAACTGGTGGATTTGTAGGGAGGAATTTATTMTTTTCTGCTTTTGCTGCAGATGGTKGAATTTGCTCAGGCTGAAAAGCTGCAAAAGTACATAATGAAAGAGAAAATTATACTAAAAATGGAAGAAACTGTGCAAAAGACAAACTTGTTCTGCCTTTAGCAAAAGGMTCACAGAAGTTTCTTCAGTGGAGGTATCTATATCTGGGAACAGGTTATTTTTGCGCTGATTTCTTGCTTACAGAATCCTCTTTCCCGTTAGTCCAAATAGAGCACAATGTCGTTAATGGTTGGGTCAGGCTGCTAATTATCTTTGTGAAAAATAAATGGACAGACAGTCCAGGAGATAGAGGCTTCCTAATTTGTTAAGGGCTTTTAAAGATAAATGGCCTTGAAGTAGATTTGTTTTCARATGAATAGCTGGTGGAGTGCTCCGAGCAGTGGCGCAGTGAGCTCTCATCAGTTTTTCTCAGAGTGATGGATGTTGCATATTCTGTCTGTTGACGTGGTCTTTGCCATCAGATGTCTCAATTTATTAATAGTTTCGAGGGCAATGGTTGTAAATTATTGCAGCCCAATTTTATTACTGTTTTACATCTACTGAGGACTGAGTCTTGTGTGCCTTTATATTAACTCAGCAGGCACCATTAAAATATTGACATTTAGGCTAATTTTGGCAGCATTAATCATAGCATTTTATCATGCATTAATTGCATGAAATGACTGGTTTGAAATTACTGGAATGTTCACTGCTCTAAAAGCAGGCGAAACAATGATTTCCATTTCTCCACTTTTTCAACCCATAACTGTACTTAAAAAAAAACCCCAAACAACAAACAACCCTTGTCTCCTAATTGTGTGTGCTAGGGGCATCTACTTCTTGGCTTCTTTGCAACAGCTGAACATGTAAGATCCAGCAGCTCTTACAGGTCTCACTGCACTTCTGATGAGCAAAAAAGGTGGAATCTATGGCTGTTTTCATATGCTGATATGGCTTAAGGGTTTAAAACAGGCACAGAAATGCCTTTTGTGATGCCCCAGCAAGAATAGGCATACAGCACCCATGTCTGTTTGTGTTATCTTACCAGCAGCATAACCTGTGATATTTGCTGGCTCTTGTCAGTGGAGGGCACCGCTAGATGATCATGTTCAATACAAGGAGTTGGCAGCCTTTCTCACTTAACAATCATTAGGAGATCTGCTGCTGAGGTCCCATTTAGGGAGGCAGCTGGAAATTGGCACTTAGTTTGAATGTATTGTTTTCTACCTTTCCCTTAAAGTTCAAGGACAAGGTAAAACTGTTAGGACTAGATGAAGAAAAAGGTTTTTCTTAATTTCCTTTGTTTACTTGGTCCTTCAGACGCTCCATTTATTCCTCATGAATGTTTATTCCCCTATATATACATGAATTAAATKGAAGTGAGGACTATGTCAGCAAAGATGGAAGCAGAAGACACAAGGGAAGGTATTTGAAAGCACCAGGCAGAAGAGCTATGATAATCAGGTAGACTTTTTACTGGACTGAAAATCATCTAGATTTTCAGTTATGTTTCTCTTGATAATTATGAAGGAGGACAATACTGTTGCCTCTGTTTTAGGAAACTGAGGCATCAAATGAGTCAGTGGGGAGGGAAGCCCTAAATCACTCAAAAGGAAATGTGTACAAGATACAGAGTAGTGGTATCCCAGTGCTAACCTTCACTTCATTCTCCTAGCCACGCATTTAATTAATTATTTTAAAGACTGCATCTCCCAACTCCCGTCTCTAGATGTTCCRTCAACTTCAGGACTTTGATCAGCTGTATTTTCCTTGATAATATCATATGGCTTAAGCCACAGGCTTCTGTAACCTTCTGCCTCCTGCTGTACCGGATCTTCTCAAAAGACTTTCTACTGATAGAGGTTTTCTTTTTTCATTTACAGTGGCTTCACATGACCAAATAATATTCATTAACTTKATTGCCTAAGGATATCAAGCTCCGGGGGAAACTTGTATTCCTATATGATTGGCARGATAATTAGGAAGTGAAATAATGCAAATCCCACCACAGGCAGCCATCAAAAGATTTATGTATTTACTCTTTGAATTCAAAGTGTGTCATATAATAAATCCTTTTTTCTTTTAAGGCTTTTCCATCTGTAGGTTTATTATCRACCTTCACAATGCACGTTTTGCAAGGGCAGAAGGCTTTGTGAGCTCAGTCAGGTTGGGCTGGTAAATCCACTGAGATTTTTAGTCTGCAGTGTCACCTGGATAAAACAGGCTAAAGTACACTTTTGCTTTAATGGCTTTTGATTTTATGTTCCTGGGTCATGGGCTTTTGTTCTTTATTTGTAATGTATCTACCACAGTTGGAGCTTCTACATGATATGAAAACGTAGGTGCAGAAGCCACTGATGGCAGTAAGAGTTCTGCATCTTCCAGGAGGGTGGAATATTGGATGTAGGTTGAGATCTTTAAATGGAGTCTCCTCCAGCCTTCTCCATTAACACAGATAAGGGTGCAGCTCATGTCAGTAATTGCTTCATCCAGGCAGCAGCAGCAAATTGGAGATTAAATGAGAGAGCTGTATAGATGTGGGATCCTGTTGAGGATGGCTTTCAGTAAGTAAAACGCACTTACAAATTAAACCTTTAGTAAAACCTTACAAACTTCAAGGTATATTATGAAGTTCTGACAGCTTCTCAATCTGACAGTGGTAATACCTAAGAAGTAAGGAAATTAGTGGAGTTGCTCTGAGGTGGTTGGACTAAAATTAATCTGGAAAAAATTAAATCTAAAAAAAAGGATTAAAAAAAAAATCAATATTCTTGCTAATAAGAACCAACATTTATCTTACAGGGAACCTGAAGTTTTGCCTTCTGATTCTGAACCAGCCTTTCAACAAAGGTCATTTTCATTGTCTGTGGAGCAGAGGTAATAATAWCTTACATACATCTTCATTTGCCTATTTTCTTAGCTGTTACCCAGCTGATGTACTTCATATCTGTTGAATTGCAGTGTGGCAATTTCCTCTTTGCTAGAGCAACCTTCTGGTGAGGGTTTGAATTGGCAGAKTATATCGCTTGTTAATGAATGCCACAAATGAGCTGATTATGCAGATTCTGCAACCCTGCATTGCATACGTCAGTGGGACTTTGTGGACTGATCTGTGTAAGAGTGTAGCTTTTCAGAAGCGTCTTAGGAACTCTCATTGTTTGGCTGACACAGTGTAGCAGATCAGTGGTGCATTTAAAAGCCTGGAAGTGAGCTTTTCTTTAAAGGTCATCAGTGGAATGTGTTAAATTTAATAAAAATAAAATGAACCGTGTAGATATTAAGTTGTGAAAGYGGTGGGGAATTTGCATGCTTGTCAGAAATATGCAAATCAGATTTCARTACCCCTTTGTTAAATATGCACAGTGCTAATCATTGTCTCTGGTATGATAGCTTCAGATTTACTGACATTTGTGGAGATATGTAAATCTTTACAAGCTTGAAGCTATTAATTCCTCCATGCAGGAATGTAGTCCTTCAGATGCTTTCTGAAAAACCACAGGAAGTGTCTCCAACTTATTCCCAGGATGGGAACCTCGCAGGGAGATTAGTCTTTACTGACTGTAGCACATAGTCATATTTGGCTGCCCCATAGGCGTAAGGACTGGCAGGGGGTAGCTGTACAGTTAAAAGGAATTGGAATAAGGGATGAAGTGAGCAGGATGTATTCATAGCATTAATTCCAGCAAAYCCAAATTAGGTACCTATATAGCCAGAGGAATGATAAAAAAAGGACAAGAGTTGTGCAAGATGATTCAAAGCATCTGAACAAGTGCTGTACCCCAAACAGACTCACTTTCATTTTGCATAATCAGCAAGAAAATAAGAAATGTTGAGTGGAAGGGCTGTCCAGTTATTTTACAGATGTGATTCTACATATTTTTTCATTTATTGCCTAAGGATACACTGAAAAGATACACTGAAATATCTACTTTGTATTAGAGAAGGAAACAAGGTGAAGTATTTGATCTTGTTTCTCTATCCCACCTTTCCTGTTTTGAGGATTGGGGTTAAAAAAGAAAACCAGTAAACCAGACATGCACAGTTTCTGAATGTCACTATTTAATGTCTTGTAGGACCTTGCATGTGTTGCTTTTATGCCGTATTCTGTTGATCTGACTTTTTTTTCTTTTGTCTGTCCTTTGGAATTTTGTCTTCCTCTTTTGATCAAACCTTGGGGCATAGAGTGCTTCTTACTGTAACACTGATGAGCCTTTAACTGTAGTGCTCCTTCTTTAAAGGGTTGAAATAAGAAGCTGGATAAAATCTAGTAGACCGAAGACTGTCCTGTTTGAAGCTACCTCAATGGGTTCCTGTTCTCTGACCATAACTGTGTGGACAGTGATTAGTAGTGCTGTAAATAGTTTTTTTAAGAGTTTGTGAGAGGAGCAGAAGTCCTAATTAAGCTACTAAGACTTTTGCTGATAGATAACTTTAAGAAATCGGTGGATATTATCTATCTAAGTAAAATGATAGATGGRGATGGTTCCATGGTAAACATGAAAYGTTTTTTCTTCAAAGSATCTCAGCTTCAGTAAACCTTAGTGAATTTAGGACAAGGTTTTGGTAATGCYTGGCTTACAGTACTGGTGGACTACCAGACCATCTGGGTCCTGCTTCTGGAGGACCTTTACAGAGACTGTTGCATGACTAGGAGAACCTGGGGAGTTTGGTATGTGAAACTGAAAGAAGTTCTGAATGAATCATCCTTAGGAACAGTACCTCTTGACCAGCTGTATGTGTTTGAGGTCTCATAAAGGAGAGATGAGAAGGAAATACTGTGGCTGTTAATCCACAGAATATTGCCATCTACACAAACTGTGGGGAAAGGAAGAGAAAAATGCAAAGGAAAAAGAAGTTAAAATATTGTCACTCCTCTCTGAGTTACAGAAATCTTGAGTGTTATACTGAGTACAGAATGCTGAGACATGTTATTTTCAAGTAGTTTGTGTCTTATGGAAATAGCTTTTTTGATTAGCCCTGTCACTTTACTGTCAAGTAGAAATGGTGTGATGTGCTATGTCCTAAGTTTAAAAAAAAAAAAAAAATCACATCATAAGTGGCTATTCTAGGCTAAAATCATCCCAGGTGTAACTCCTCTTGACCTCAAGAAAAGTGGTTGCAGCTAATTAACCTTTGTCTTATTACATACGTGTGTGAAATCTATTTTTACTGACATACTTTCAAAAGAACTATTTCGGTCTGTACAAGTTTTGCATGAACTTCCATCCCTGTGCTTTGTGAAGGACACTGAAATCAGATTTCATCACTTTCAGGGGACATATTTTTACCATTCTTGCCATATAAGGTGGATAAGTGACAATAGCGAAGCAGTACAAGCTAAAAACTATATGATTTCAGGCTATTACTGTAGTGAATCAATCTAAAACATAGCCACTTGTTTGGTGTGTGGTACAGTCATGTGGTATGGATGGATGAAGCGCTGGAGAAGGGATASCTTGCAAAAGCAGGATGAAGACTAATATGGCAGAAAACACTGATTGTTGCCTGAAGGATTTGTTGGGTTCCATATAGTGAGAAGGGGACAAACCAAATGGCAAGAGAAATAAAAGAAAATAGGTCAATAAAGGCGAATATGCAATGTGGAAAATACATGGAAGACTCGGCCCTGCTTTTCTCAGAGCTGCACATTTTTCTGTCTGTGAGTTTTCTATAGGGAAGACTGGATCCAGTGGGCCTTACCCTAACAACACTGTCACACATCCTGAATTCCTGCTTTTGGAAAGTTTCTAGCTCCTGGTTTGCATCTTGTTTAATTAAACAAAAGGGTTGTGGAAAAAATCCAGTTTGAGTTAGTCTCTCAGACTACGTAAGTGATTTCAAATGTAAATATATCTTTCACAGAATTGACTGGGAGTTGAAAGTCTGAAGCTGTCTTTATGTTAAGTTTGAAAGTACAGAAGCCCAGGTTTTAGTGGCAGAAAGCAGAATGGGCTTTCTGGGGAGTAAATGAAAGTTCCTGAGACTTTGATTCTGATCTTTAAAGTCTCTTTAATCAGAAATGYGATGATTTACTTATGCCAAGAATTTCAGCTGTGTGTAATGATTGAAAGTGCTCTGGTTTTTTGATGTCTCCCTAGGGATGAGGGAGAATTATTGCAGTGCTGAGAAATCACCTCAGTGAAACAGTTTTAAGTTCAGGATCTGGAATTTTTTCTTGTTTCTGAAAACATTACCTCTATAAGCTACTCAAATGATCCAGAATTGTCTTCATAGCCCTGCTTTATGATAGGGTGTTAAATGTCTAAACATTGCAGAGTACTTCCCATTTTTAAATGTTGATGATGAGAGCTGTAAAGARCAAAGACTTATGCTCTGGAAAATAAGATTAAAGTCAAAGTGAAATGACAACATTCTACAGCAATCTGATGAAGTTGTGCTTTACAGTAAGAAAATGTATTCSTGGGTTCGTTCTCACATTAGTTCTCACAATGGTTGTGATACATTGGCTACTGTACCTTCCTCCAAAGGATTGTGATTTCTTTCCACAAGTAAACACTTCCCATGGAAGTTTTTAATGAAACAAAACTTGTTGAACTACTTTAAATATTAGCCATTYATACTGGCAAAAGTCCTTGGCTGATGGGCTGACTGAATCCTTACTTGGGGGAGGTGCATTTAATGTTGGACAAGTAGATAGGAAGAAGAGAGACAACTCTGGAACTGGGCTGCAAAAATGTCTGTCCTTCAGGATCTGTGCATCCCTAAATAGTCTTTTCCATGGACCATTGTTTCTTGTAAAGACAGTTGGGGTCAAGCTCTGTCTTCCTATGCTGCTCTAAAGACAACATGATCAGCCACTTCATATTCGTAGTACATAGGCATTTTATGAAACCTTGTAGATCATGAAAATGGAGGAACTCCAGAAAGAGGAATGTTGCTCACTTTCAGGTCTATGTTTTATGTGGGTTCTATATACTGATATAACAGAAAGCAACTTCAACAGTAGCAGTGTAGTTCTGTTAAATTGTCTTCATGTATATGGTATTTTCTGACTATTTCTGTTGTGATGGCTTATCYATAAACTTCAGTTTTTGCAATTTTCTGTCTCTATCAATACCCATATTGCAGCAATCAAAGCAGCTGTTGCATTCTAAATCTCATCTTGAACATCAGACAACTTTCCTGCCAAGGCCAGCCTACGGTTCAGTGAAAATGCTGCTAATGAACGGTTGGTTAGCACCTAGAGGTGACTGTGCATTACAGAATATCTCATCTTATTAAATAATCAAGTCAGAAAGGTGCTAATTTGTATCATCAATTTCCGAGTCCTCTGTCTTTGAATGCCATATGCTCCCATACTTTTTTTGTTCCCTATGCTTTTGTCTGCAATATAATTGGTGACTGATATTTTGAATGTATTCGGTTGGGGTCCAAGATCTATGCATCCCAGGAAATAAGATAAAAGTGCAATGCAAAGGTCAGGTATCAGTTCAGATATACAGAGGGGAAGGTAACAGATTAGTTGGAAGAGTTTTAATGTCTCAGAGAAGAAAAAACAGATATTGTACTTTGATAAGAGCAGGGGAAATAACCTGACTTACCCTGGTACTTTTTTTTTCCCTCTCTGATTGATACCTTTTCCTCATTGTCTTTAGGGGTTGAACTCACCTACACTTCCCGAATTATTGGTATGTGCAGCCATTCRCTTGCCCTTTTACCTGTCATCCATTAACTTGCCTTGCTGGCATATGGTGAGCTTTTTTCTCACCTTTTATTTTCATTTCTAGCTGAACTTACTTGTAATATATCTCAAGCTTGTGCTGGACCCAGAATTGGCAGTTGGCATAAAACTTGAGGGAATTCAAAGCAGCTACTATTAATAAATAGGAAAATGTTCATAAAAATGGTGATTGGGATGTCGCACGGACTTGTATGCTTTATTGCACTTTCCAGCAGGCATCCAGACTAGCAGTAACTCTTGCTGTGGGCCTCAGCTAAACTACTCTGTACTCCCCTGAGAACAGAGGGACTCTGCTCTATTCTATTCCTATGAAGTTCATTTTCCCACATTTGAGTCAAAACAGGAATATAATTTCTAGCTTGTATTTAATAGTTTGAATTTGACATTCTGTGCCACTTAATTTAGATTTAAACATTTTGTTAYGGTGATATGCCTGTTGTTGGATTCCATGCAGTGAGTTAGGTCCTTCAACTACAGGAGTCTGAGAGAAGTTATTTCAAGTGCTCTTAATTTCTTGAACATCTCCAGGGATTGTGACTTCATAATTTCCCTAGACACCCCATTCCAATCTTTAAAAACCCTTTCCATGAAGAAATTCCTTCTGATGTCTAGCCTGAACCTTCCCTGGAGCAGTTTGAGGCTACATCCTCTCATCCTGTCACCTGTTACCARGGAGAAGAGGCTGACCCCATCATTTTAGGCAGTTGTGGAGAGTGATAAGGTCTGCCCTCAGCCTCCTTTTCTCCAGAGTAAACATCTCCAGCTGCTCCTCATAGGACTTGTGTTCCAGATCCTTCACCAGCCTKGTAACCCTTCTCTGGACATGATGCAGCWCCTCAATGTCTTTCTTGAAATGAGACAAGACAAAAGTGGATGCAGGACTTAAGGTGTGAAGTAGGATCTGGATCTTAGGACATTCATCCCTCAGCAGGGATTTTGGGAAGAGAGTTTTGTAGATTATGCTTTGCCTATGACTCCCTGTGTAAGCTTGATATCTACCAGATTTTCAGTGATGAACTTACTGGAAGCTTAAATTTATCTGTAAAAAACAAAGCTTAAARCTTCAGAAATAYKRTAAAATTATCCTGCTTTGACACATRTATTKTTAGTGCCTTTCTGGTTCAGAATTCAGGCTCTTGAGAGAYATAGCCTAAGTGTGTGGACAATTTAAAAGGTAGGTTTCATTGATTTTTGTGAATTTTTATACAGTTATGGGCAAAGCTGAGGACAGAGCTGATCTTCCAAGCCTTTTGCACCTCAAGTTCAAGTTCCCTCCCCATAGTAGATGCTGTGACAGAATGAGGTTTCTAGGTAAAATTTGAGAAGTAGTAGGCTTTGTGTCTTTTGTTGCTGATTTTAGCTCTCTGCAAATCCAGCAGCAGGAAATTCTGAGATTTAAAAGGAATTTTTATTTGAAAAATAGAAAAAAAGAAAAGAGTAATTAAGATTCCCCTCTGTGATGCTTTGAAAAACTAAACCCTGCTGAGCTGAAGTTCAGAGTAACAGAAMCATAGAGAAATACTTTGAAGTCCTAGTGAGAAGCATAGCAGATGATTACAGCACAAGAAAAAAATGGGAGGTTATACCAGTGCTTTTTCTATGAAGCCAGGATGCAAATCCCRTTAGGGGAGTTCTATTGTCACAAGATTTGCTGTATGGAAGCCTTTGATAACATCATGCTGTATATCTGGTTACCACGATGTTTCCTGGAGGACTGTTAAAAGGAGCTTTGGAAAATAGTCAGGAGAATGCTTTGGAGCACCCCAAGCAGAAAGAGAAGCATAAGGCAATAGAAAAAAAAAGATGATTTATGGCTCATTTTGTTAGAGATTCAAGAAGAGCAATGGTCCTGGGAATGAACCCAGGGAGCAGAGGTGAATGCATGAGGTTAGCATWAGTAAGACCTGTGACAGAAAAGAGCAGGTTCTTGATCCCATAAAAGGCACTCTTGCATTTTCACTGCCTCAAGCTAAACCATGAAAAGCATTTAAAAAGATTGTTTCTCTGGGAGTTACTACAGGGCAAAAGTATTATTTTCATAGCTAGAGCTTAGCATGAATCCACTGCTAGAGTGAAGTGTAAGGTCTTGTAAAATATGGATGTTATCTAGGGTTGCTGGTGTCAGGGTCTTCTCACTGGCTGTGATGGCCTTCGGATCAAACTATTGTATTATAGTCTTCCTTTTTCTCTTACTCCAAGGTTGCCTTAGGGCAGACAAGCCTATTTTTTTAATAAGAGGGAAAAGAAAAAAAAAAAAAATCCCAAGAAGCCCACAGTAGTACAAATGGCTCACCTTGGTCCAGTGGTTATTTCTAATGGTGATTGCTTTTTAAAAGTGGATCTTGTATTTTTAATTTGCCTGAGTCTTGTTATATTTCCAGTTTTTTAATTTTAAAAGTTCTGATTGCTTTATTACTGTAATTGCAATTATGAGTAACTTAGTCAGTGAGCAGTGTAACTCTTCTGTAATAAATTGAGACTATGCTTGTATTTATTAACTACTTGATGGATGTGCATCCTTCTCTATGTTCAGTGCCTGAAGGGACATCAGTATTTTGAGAATATGGATGTTGGATCACTGGTTTTGTCATCTGAATGGTTTTTCATCAAGCTGTCTTGTGCTTATCCATATTATCAAATATTAAAAGTGAACTGTAAATTCATGTGAGTCAGAAAATAGCTAACTTTTCTGCTCTACTCACTGYCTCTTCTATTTTGTACATTAGGCTGCTTTGTTAGATTGCAGCATTATATAAAAGTGTTACTAAAAATAATCTGTGCATTTACATTTAGAAAACAACATAGGAGGTTTTTTTTTAATGCATACTTGGTCAGATGTTAGCCAAAATTTAACATATAGAAATGGAACAAGTATTGTGGCTATTACTATTGTAACTTTTTTCTTGCAAATTAATGTTTCTTTATTTAGTACTCTGGGGAGACCATGATGATGTATATCAGCCTGTCTTTAGTTTCATTGACAGTGAATCACATTGGAACATAAACAAAACATTGTCATAAGTTCCTCTTTGGGAAAAATTCCTCTGACCTCAGAAATGATGGGGACAACCTATAATTTTTAGGGGTATTTTATTATCATCTTCCATTGTTGGAAGCTAGCAGCCTGATGTAGAAATTATTGATATCAACATTCCCTCAGTTATTTTGTATTATTTTGGGTCAGAACTCCATACAATTCTTTCTTTAGAGAGGGTCTCCCTCYGTTTTCACTGAAATAAAGCTTAATGTAACCACAAGAATCAATGTTGGTTCAATGTAAGCTGCCTTAGCACTGAAATAATTTGGTACTTTGGAGTATGAGTATCATCCTGTTGGATTTTCTTTTGAAAAAGCCCAGCCCTGTCAAGCCCTTGCTGCTTATGTTCAGAGTGCAAGGTCTGGCTCATTGGGAATTCTGTTTCTGGCAGTGTGAGTTGTTAAGCAGGWTACAAAGTTTTTCCTTGTCTTTCAAGCTTCTTGATGTTACCTGCAGCAAGCACTTACCTTTAGGTCTGAGCTTCCAGTAGGCCATTGTTGTCCATAGTGTTATGGTGTCTGTGAGGTGTAATAAGCTATGAGTAATTGATAAGTTAAACTGGATAGTAACAGAGCAGCACACTTGAAATGTGTTTCTTTTGAGGGAGAAAAGAGAAAGAGGGAYTGATTTGACATTRCAATTCTTTGAAGAGGCCCCAAACATTTTGAAGTGAACGAATTGGAAAGGCTCAGAGTGCTTCTAGGCTGCCCTATTTGAGAACGTAAGTGTCCTAAGAAAGAACACAAATTTGTAATATGCTGTCATAATATCTTAAAATTAATTTGGGGATATGCTAATTCTACATGTTACTAATAGATTTCAGATTTTTACAAAGAATTTTGAGTAAGTTATTTGGCCTGTGAAAACACATGGTTCAACAAAACATCAACAGCTCATATTTTAGTGCAGGATTAAGGTGTGTCCATTGGACTTTGAAGTCCTTTGAGGTACAAAGAAAGTGATGTTAAGTGCAGTGTCTGGCCCAAATCATACCAGATGTAAGAGACTTTGATTTTCTTCTGGTTTTGGATGCCTAAGCCACCATCTTGAATGGACTCTGGTTTCCTAACTTTTCCTTTTGCCAACCCAGGAGTGGGAGAGAAGCTGAGCACTGAGCAGCTGAAACGTGCAGTCATGCAGCACATCCTAACRGCTTGGCCTATGTTTCATCTTGATTTAAAACCATTGAAAACACTGAATGTTTGAACAGTGCATTTGCTGTCTTGACAGCTAATCCAAGATAAAGGGAATGAGAATTATATCTTCTTTTCCTAGGAGGATAAATATTAAGTCCCTTATTCCTTACACAGAGCATGACTATGAATAAACCTTTACAAAGCAGAAGTACAGTATACTTTCTCATTCTCTTAAACCTTCCAAAYTTGAAGAATTTTAGAAGAATTCTAGGTAAGCCTGTATCACAAAAGCAGTGTAGAAATTAATTCTCTCTAATTTTTGCCATTATTTTTTCCTATCCCAGTTTTAAATAAATGTGGAAAATCGTGTCCTCTGTGATGGATGCTGCATTTGAAGAAGCCTCTGTGGTCATTCAGACTTAAATATTTTCATTGCTAGAAAGATGTGCAGTAGTTACAGATCTGGAACGTGACTGCTGATGAGGTTTCTAGAGAAAGTGATAAATATCAGCAAAATGTGCTCAAGTCACAACATTTGGTCATTTCCAAATTAATTGCCCTTAATGTGACATAGATCATGTGTCAACTCTGTTTGACTGAGCTGTGTAATTATTTTGGCAAATATATGTGAGGCAGTTCTAAAGTATCAAAAGGTATTTACATTGCAGGAAAGGCTTTAAAGCATCAGAAGAAGCTTCTATCAGCAGTAGTAGTCMTATGAAGAACTTTGAGCAGGTTTAACCCTCTGAATATCTCACAAAATTGTCTGTTAGGTTCACTCCACTTCCCTGCTTAGTCAGAGACTCAGAGACTGAAGTTGAATAACTGTTTTAGAAGTTACAGTGAGACAKAGAGCAGAGCATGAGGAATATGCCCAAGTACTCAGGCCTTTACTATATAATCCATCATGTTTAGGGGGAAAAAATAAGTCAGGACAAGAGGGATTGTAGCCAGTTTTAATTTCTGAGAATATGAATATATTAAGGTAGTAGACTACTTCTTCCAATTTGTGTAATACATTGTCTTTGGTGGTGTTATAATATAAATAAATGTGATCTGATCAATACAGTTTTCCTTTTTTTTAAAAAAAAAGAAAAAATATTTATTTTTGTGAATCTGGCTTTACATCTGCTTCCTGAGGAAGAGAAAGCAGAAGAGGTTGCATGAGACATAGTAAATGTCCACTGAATCTCACACTGACAAAGTTTAAAGTTTGAGTAGTAATGGGCTGGGTCCTCCAGGTGCATCTCTCTTAACCTGGGATATTTAACCAAAGTTTATTAGTTTTCTAGGTTGATGCCAGTATTTTCCTCAGTCAATGGACAGAGATCTGAGTTGTCTTCTGGATCTCCACAGAAATTTGAATATACCTGCTARGTATCTAAAATTGAGAAGGTGTGGAGGCTGGAATAGGAGCCCAGATGTCAGGTTGTTTTCTCTTCTGTTTCCTTGGCCATTGTACTGCAAAAACAAGAAGTAAATTCTGTGGTAGATGGAGTCTATAGTTAGTCTGTTCTGTTTAAATTCAGTGTTGTCTTCTACTCTCAAGCCTTTCCCRTTAGCCATGTCAAACTTTCCTTCTYTATGTAKCRACAGAAGGACAATAGGTGAAGTCCCTGGAGACTGAAAAGCTATCGTCTGATTCGGAATGTGCTGTGGTTGTCATTTTCCTTGACCACCTCTTTTTCCATAGGCCTGTGCACCTTTGTCAGAAAGCAACATTCTCATTAGGACTTTGTAAAACCCAGATACATATTAACAAGGCATCTGAAGCTGATCTTTTGTCTGAGAGGGAGATTGTTAATGGTCTTGGCAATGATTTGTAAAGTCTGCTTTCCTGGTTTAATTTAGGATCAGTTAAGTGTTTAAGATTACTTCTAAATCAAGCATTTAATTTTATTGCTTTTTCTTTAGATCTGCAGATTTGAGTGAGCGTTAATGCATCACTCATTTCATTCAGTGATTATAGTGCTTGRTATTCTTTATATTCACCTTCTAGAAATGCTTTGGCAGCAGAACTGACTAAGCCAAAATGCATAAGAAAGGGTAGAAATAAATGCACTATCAATTTGGCTGACACAGTTCAACTTTAAGTTTTGTTTGTGACCCACTGTTCATGTCTGGCAATTTGAATATACATATGCAGTACCCTTTTTAAAAATGTGGACAATAGGTAGGCTCTAGTGTTATTAACATAATAAATCTTTGCTAAAAGAGTTTTCTTTTATATTGCAAGTGCATGCTGCTGCTGTTCTCATTTAGATATTAAATTTAGAGGTGTGCAAAATTTGTTTAGGTTGCTGCAAATCTTAGCAGGCTTTTTGGGGGGAATTTTTTAGGGGATGGGGGTTGAGGATTTTTTTGGCATTTTTGTGTGTGTATGTTTTTGGTTTTTTTCTTTGGTGAGTGTGCTATCTTATCTCACTGGGACTGCTTATAATATCATGAATAACTGCGCTCTGAACCTTTGTCCTTGCTGATGCAGTAGCATCAAACTGTCCAGACCACTTCTTTATCAAGGTACCGCAGGATGCTGTAGTTGATAATCCTTATTACTAGCTGTAAAAGTTGGGGAAAAGGATCTTGAAGATGCTTCAGGGCATCAAATTTACATTTTATATGTTGTATTTCAGTAAACGAGTATCTTTCCCAGGTCCAGAAGAATGGCACAATCATTGCCTGCAAACTAAATGCACTGTTAAAAGGAAACTGCAAAAGATTTTGTTTGGAATGGTTTGGGGGTGTTTTAAGGCMAATAGTCTTACTCCTAGTTTGATTGTGATACTTTTCCCAGCCTTGCATTATAAGAAGAATATCACTGTTTCCTGTGAATTAATATGGTGGTCTGAAGGGGGCCTGGTGATGTGTTTTCCTTCATTCATAGACACAGTTATTGAATGTGCAAAAGAGGAACTTGTGTGGATGTTCTTTTTTCCTTACTGAGAGGGCAAGGCCACTGTAGACACTCAGATGGGAAGTAGAAGTCATTTGCAGACCCAGTAGATAGTGGATATCAGTGTATTTGATGATTTCATGCTGAAGACTTTAGGATTAGAGAATGGTAAGAAATAATGATCTCATTAGGGTCCAAACCACTCTGATACAGGCTGAATAATGTTGAGCTTTGGCTTGGGAAACCTCTCCATGTGAAGAGGTCAAAAGTAATTTGAGTCCCTGCTGTCTTGGGAGTACAGTGATTTATTTTTCTACAATCAGTTAGGAGATATTGGTCTTGCCCCAGGGAATCTAGAATAAGTAGGATGTGAAAGTGGGACATAGATTTGCATGAGGGCACTGAGTCCTTCCCTGACTTCTATATGGAAGAACTCCTCTGGACACCTCTGGAGTGATTGTTTAACCATGTGTTTCTATAGGCCACATAAGAGATTCTTCTAAGTGTAGAGATGTTTCTGGTTCTCATGTCATACCTCATTTTCTGTTTGGGATTCATCATCAGAATTAGAATTGTGTTTCACAATTGCAGTGCAAGTACATACCCTGTGTGATATTTCTGAAGTGCCAGATGTTTCTGGATTCTGATGGAAGCAGTGGAAAGGAACATCTGGCACCACATTCAAGTTTGAAACATACATGTTCTGACCAACCAGTACCAGGATGATGTGTGTGCTTCTGGGGTATCTTCCTGTTCACTCAGCCTTTGAAATATAGTGCTAAAGTAAACAAATTGCCCCTGTGTCCATTAGGGGCTGAAAACCAGCTCTTCTATTTACTTATATTAAAGCAACACTTTTTGTTGAGGATGCTGTTCCAGTCTATTGCTAATGGTGTAGGACAGGTTTATTTTGTTTAGAAAAGGCATTCTGAATCCATTCTAGAAGCAGCTGAGAGAGGCATTGAAGGTGAAGATTGACACACTGTATTTTCACACAGTATATGTGTGTGAAAGTATCACACACATTTGGGCATTCCAAGAGAAATGTGGAAGTTGCAATATACCCAAGCATAAATAAGCATAAGGAAAGGTTTTTCAAAATAGCCTGGAGAAGTTGTGCCATTTAAAATTGGCAAGTTTCATTGCCTTCAATTCTTTGGAAAATCCTACTCAAATAATGAAAAAAAAACCCCATGTTTATCTAATTGAGGTCCCCAGACTTTCTTTTCCTCATTTAAAAATGAAAGTTGAGAAAAGATCCTGTCATGCTAAGGTGTGAGTGTCAATAATATCATGAGTCTTCTTTTTGTGCCTGATGGCTGCTGAGATCTGTTCAAGTAGTTTGAACATCAAGTAGTTTTAAACATCAAAGTTTATGGTTTCAAGACTTAGGTAAAGTGCTTGAGTGTGATAAGGCAAGAGGCCAAAAGCTTTCATCAGTTATGAAGGTTGTTTATGGCTATGTGGTCATCTTTTTTTGTATGATTTATTTATGTTTAGAAAATAGTGGTGGATAAATTTTCTTTGAGTCTTTGCTGGCAAAAGACTGTAAGTCTTGTGACCGTTGGTTAGATTTTCTGTGACTTCATTAAATCTTGGCTCAGTGCCTATCTCCTTAAAGCATGATGGGCTGTGGATGATGAGCTGGCATACCATTCTGGATGTCAGCTTGTGTAGGAGAATAAATCACAAATTTGCAAGATGGTAGAGTCTCAGGTTTCCACAAAAAAGCTCATCCAGGCAAACCCCAAAAGCAACGCCTTCCCAAGTGACACTTTACTTGGATAAAGATTCTTTGRAGGAATGCAGTAAAATAAATCCTGAGTGTTAGGAGCCATTTTTCAATCTCAACTTTTTTTATCTGCCAAATTTCTGTTGGAGTTTAATCTATTAAAGTTCCATCTAGTTCCATAAAGCTTAATCTATTAAAGTGTGAATTCCAGTTCATTGCCCACTGATATTATTTAGGCCGTAAGAATTGTGACATGGATTTTATCGACACATTTGAAAGTTAACTCTCTCCTATGCTCCTGTGCCGTGGATCGCCTCTGAATACATGGGCTGCAACCTTGTCAAAGTCTCTATTGTAAAATCTTTAGAAATATAAACAAATGCTGATGGCTTGGGCTGAAAATAAAGTACATGTGTCTCACTCAGAATCTTATGCTTTTCAGTAGATTTACAAGGAAGAAATTAATAAATTAATGAATAAAACTCAGGTATTTATTCAGATATTTTACAGCATTAGCTTTTATGTGCAGCCATAGGCACTTGAGACAGGAGTCCTGCTCCTACTCATRTCAAAATTAGTTGTTTCCTTGACTTCAGTCACAGTTTCAGGAAGACGTGGTATCCTCAGCCACCTTCACTGCCCTTGCTAATAGACCTCATCACTCCCCAGTGCAGTAAAGTCTATGCAAGAGCTCTCATTCCTTAGGAGAAGAAGGGAGAAGTTTCCAGTAGGAATAAGATGTCTGTACAGCATTAATAGGACACTTTATTTCTTCCCTCCCTCACCCCACCTTCAAAGTTGCTATAACGGAAAACAGATACGGTCAACTGCTTCAGCTGTTTCACATTCTTTATCTGAAAGTTACATTTTTATAAGTAGCTCATAAAAGAGTAATAAATTCTGATTTGCTAAAAGCCATCTGGTTAATGGATTGCTTCAGAACTATTTATAATTGGTGCTATCTATGTAATTAACAGTTAAAGGCACAAGCAGTATGTTTTATAAGATGCATATTGCCATTGTTTATTAGTCCTTTGCAAGCAATGAGTGGCTGCATTCTAAATTCCAGGACAGATTTTGTTTAAAACAAGTATAATATTGAGTTAGTAATTTAAAATACCATTTGTAGCTATACTTGTCTCCAGAAATTGTCTCCCTTCACCAGTKTGTGCTGTTCTGGAAGGCTTACATCTTGGATTTAAATCTAGTGGTTGAAAACATCAGAGCCTGGTGAAGTCAGCTGCAGTGATACAGCCTGAATTTGGTCAGCCTGAGCAATGGGTTGTAGAACATGTGGGTGCAAACCTCATCTTTCATTCAATTGGAAGGACAGACACATTACAAGAGMTCAAAACAGAGATACAAACTTGCAGCGTTTTGTTCTGATGTCTGTATTGACTCCAGATGTGCAGGGCTGGGTTTCAGGTAGAGTTTGGCAGACTTTCACCAAATCCAGCCTCACCCTTCCTGCTTGTTTTGTCCTACTCTTGCAGCTCCTCAGGGACTCACTTGGCACAGCCAGCCACATGCGTGGAAAACTCTTAGAAACTACCCCAGAGTTGCTGCTGASTGGTAGGTGGCATGTGAAGAAGTGTCACATTCTGACATTCAACCATTTCCCTACCTTTAGACATAAAACAAAAATGACCTAAAGGTGTCGGATGGCTTTTATGTCCATCTTGGTGATATTCAAACCTATGTCTGAGAGGTGGAGWATACCACATATTACTTCCTTGGGCTGTGCACCCTCTTTGTGGTGCTCAAAAGCATCCTTGTACTTAAAATTATTTTCCAAGTGTTTCTTTAAAAATCCTCTAAAGATCCAGCACAATAAAAATGCTTAGCTGATCTTGTGTGAAAAGAAAAAGTCTGCAAGCACGCAGCAATTTCAGAGAAGCTGGCAGGAATTTTTAATGTGACTGAGAGTGTCTGGGTGACAAATTAGTAATAAAAATGTCACTAATTAGACCATAGTAAAATCTTGATAATCAAAACTACTTGGGTGAGACTAAATATATTCAGATGACAGGTAGGCCAGATAATGGGAATCAGCTGAACAGAGAGCCAAACTGGCAGCTTGTTACAAAGAGAGGCTTAGAGAGATGGTGGRTGTTTTGAATAAACAAGCACCTAATGTAATTACAGAACATAGTCTAAAAGTAGAATGAAAGGATGGCTGGATGAATAGTAGTGAAACAGCATCTCCCTTGAATGAAGGAGGACAGAGGCAGTGCTAGAATTTTGTGGTTTTATTGAGACAAGTAAGCCTGGGAAGTATGGCTTAAAAGAGAGTGAAATCTGCCCTGCTTTATCAAAATGGATTGTGTATGCTCCAAGGGGCCTTTTGGGTCTTCCATTCTATCACCWGCACAAGTTCATTACATGGGACATYGATAGAATTTGGGTCTGCAGCAAGAYAAATTTGCTCTTTAAGAGGATTTGGGCTAGCTGATTTCCTCAGGTAGTAGGAGAGTTCTGTGACAGGAACTGGTGATACACTTCTGGGAAAAGGGAGGAGACACAAGGAGATTTACTTCATCCTTGGGGCAACTGGGTTAATAAGTACAGTTTAGTAGAAAACATGCTAAAAATTGTCCCTTGCAGGAAGATGAAAGTTTGACAGTGAGGGAACAAGATGTCCATAGAATAAAGGAAGAATCCAATGTCAGTACCAGCTATTGTGTGAGGAACAAAAACCTCCAGTCTTAGGGGAATGTCTTTTAAGCAGGAACTTTTTGATTCGTTGCTTGGTAAGTTGAACTGACTTACAGGGATGCTGTGATCCTTTAACTCATTTGTTCTGCTGGTTCTAATGGTGCATTTTTGTCAATCTTACCATCCCTTCTCAGGTGAGGTCGTGGGAGAAGTAGTACCTTAAGTACTTAGTTTAGTGTTTTCATTTGAAGCAAATTTGTGGTGTGGGGTGAAAGGGCCTTTGCTATGGAAAAGAAAAAAAACTTGGGAAACAGCGCTGTAGAACATGTAARATAAAATGGCTCTGCTAGGAATGTCAGCTTTTCAACTAAAGTTGGTAGCTTCTCAATCTCTATGTCATTGTGATATATTGCAATAGTGCAAGTTTTAGTTCCAGCTTTAAGATAATGCTTACACCGTCTGGAAAATAAATTGGGTGAAAATAAGCTTATTCTGGTTTTTGGGAAAAAAAAAAAAAAATCGAGCTGATCCAGTTTTGCCAGACCATAGCAAGACTAACACGAGTGTGATTCCTTTTGTCCTTTCCAATTTGCTGTTGTAATCACTGTAATGCTGCACTGGTATTACTGAACTATCCTTTCTATGTTGCAGTAGGATCATTTGTGACAATGACAATCACAAAGGACATTCCTGCTACAGAAACACTGATCTGTTCTTAAAAATAGAACTTTTCAACATCATTTGATTTGAAGCATCTGCATTATCTGTCCAGGGTCTTTCCTGGTGAAGGGAGAGGTAGAGACACCTCCAGAAAGGTGACTCAGAGTGCTGACACTAACATACTGACCCAACTCACCCTGTTGAGTAGTCTTCTATCTTGTCCTTTGTATTGCTGTGCAGAGAYTTTTAGGATTGGTTAGGCAGGATGAATCAGGGTCAGCATGTGTACTTGAACCTTTGCTCCCCTTCATACTTGTAAGCCCAGGGTGTTTTTTCTGCTTCCCTTTCATCTGGCACATAGAGGCTTGCCAAGAGCATCCTTTTTTGACACCTCCTGTGTGCCCTCAGCCTGGCTTCTGACAATACAGCTCTTCYTCACACAGAGCCTCCCTTTTATTCACATTTGGCTTTGTAAATAGTTAATATCTGGAGGTTTCAGGCTTCTCCCTGGAGAACTTCACATTCACTCACCAAGAATTTACTCACAAATTGATATCATGCTTGAGTAGTTGGTGGATGCTGACACCAGAGGCTGTGACTTCTGCTTAAGGTCAGATCTTTGCATCTTAATTGATATTTGGAGGAGCGGATGGGATTTGTATTTAAGTGGACTTCTCAGGAATGTAGKCAGCTTTTCAACTAGCTGGTAGGTTCTCAATCACTGTCATTGCGAAGGGTATTTATTACRATGGGTGTGAGTTTTAATGCCAGATTTAAAACAATGCTTACACCCTCCATAAAGAAGCATAGYCTTGCTTCCAGAAATGAGCAAATATCCCACAGGGAAATCACGAGTGAGATAATTGGGCTTTTATGGTTATCTTGTTGCAGTATATGTAACCATAATTTATGCAACCATAATTATTCACAAATTTGYGTCTACCTTACCTCCATGATGAAGGAAGTGTGTGTAGATTATTTATRTACCTGGATTAACTCAGTAAAATATTAAATGAGCTTGTCTGATGCCGATAGATGACAGTCATTTTACACAAGAACACGGTGCTGGTGATTATGAAAGACAAGCTGGTTGGAGTAAAGGCTGATCATGCACAAAGAGGGCTGTGACTTAACAGATCAAATTTACACTTCAGTTCCCTGTTGCATCAGAGCTGCGATTTTGGCAGGTGCTTGGGTGACTTCAGCAGCTTGTGAGTGGGAACACTGGCAAGTCAGAACCTGTGCAGGTATTTAATATAGCACTTCAAATTCCTGCATTTTAAATATTTCAGTTAAGGGYATACACTGCATAGTGCAAACTCTTTTCTATGAATCCACATAATAATAAAGAGTGTAGTAATTACCTAGAAAATTTCTAACTTAAACTATTTTATCTTCTTACTAAATCAGTGGTGCTTGAGCTACCCAGTATTCAAAAACTATATATTTCAGTGGATAGAAATGTACAGTTTTCATCTATGTTTTCTCTTGGGTCCATATTGTGGCAGGGTAACACAAGGCTTTCCATATACTAGCAGTGCTTATATCCACTTGTGGAATATTCTTTTGTTGAGCAGCTTTCTAAAGTSCTTCTTCCTTGGATCCAAGTAATTTCTATTACTAAACAATTTATTGCCATGGAAAAATTCTACATATATATATTTAAATCATCAACAAATAACAAAATAGGTAAAATCCGTACCTAAGACAAGAATCACGAGATGCTTCCCTTTTAATGATGTTGAGTTTCTCCGACCTGGAATTGTTTGTAATTTAGATACTTGTATTTTGGCTAATGGTTGCTTATTGCCAGAAATAAATTCAGGTTKTGAAAAGCCACTAGGCAATACATTAAAATATTCTTAATAACATCATATAAAAGTTGCAATCTGGGACAGGTTAATGATAACTGAAATCAAACAAATAAGTATGCTGTTAAGAAACCTAGCTGGTTTATTTAGAGATACAGGACTTTTCCTTCATTGATCATTGTTAGTGAATGCCAGTGTAAAATGAGAAGGAAGTCTGGCAACATGGGTATTTTTTGAATAGTGGGTAATAATCTCTGATATATATCTGTAAAATTAAAATAATTTATCCCCACAAGGTTGGCTGTCCAGAAACAGTGCAGTTAGGGTGAAGAGTAAAGCGTTGGATTGTTGTAGCCATAGCACAATGCAAAACATTACCTACAGCCCGACCTTGACCACATCACAGTTCATCGTTTCACATAAACTACACTGCTGCTCCCCAAGACTAGTCCAGGWGCATAAGCCAAGGTGCTCTGTACCCATGTTTGGGGAGGATGTTGCAGTTCTTCGTGACAGATGTTGTTAACTGATGAGAATTAACAACTAGCCTGTTCTTTCTACAGCTATGTGAAGTTACATGATGTAAGAGATATATGATTGTGCTGTTTTTCTTTCAAGACAAGTTTTTAATGGATTGGTCAATTAATGTTGAGAGAGGGATAGAAATATCAAAAATAATAAGGTGCTCTAGGCTGTGTGAATATAGGTAGTTAGTTGAGAGACTGGTGATCCCACTAGTTTCTCATCTAGTATCTCACTGAAATTATAGCATAAGTTTTCAAYTGGATGTCAGAAACCCCACCTTGTATAAAACACTGATTGTGAGCCACAGGAAAGAGATTTTGGAAGTTTTATTCCTTAGGAGAACTACCAGCATTGCATGGTTGCAATTTTCCTCCCTTATTCTCCTCTGCAACAGTTAACAATCAGCCCRTCTTGGTTTTTTTTCCCCTCCAATGTGATACATGTTCACACCAGTATTGATGAAAATAAATAAAACAGAGCTGTGATCGCTGACCCTCCTTTAAAAAGATGGGATGAAAATCAATGTGTGCTAAGTGCAAGTGGATAGAGAGAGTGAAGTATTGTAATGAAGTTTTGTGTAACCTGACTAATGGCAACAAAAACCCATAACAATTATGTGCATGTTCTCTTCAGAAGAAAAAGAAGGAAGAGGTTTCTGTTCCCGAGATGAAGTGGAAARTTCCCTTTTAAAACCTTTCTAATCTGAAAGAAAACTATCTGTCTTTTAGGTTTTTTTATGGTCTCTGATCTCATTAGTTGTTGCTGGAAATAATTAAAACTCATAGACGAAGATCATAATGGAAGTTAGGACCAAATAATATAATTGACTACAATAATGTAGGCTTTTAGATATTGTTGCATATTATTGTACAGTATCTGCTTTATTCTTCTCCATTCTACAAAAGGCTTCCTTAGCAAAACCAAACCTTTTAGTGCAAAAAAAAAAAAAAAAAGGAGAAACTGATGGTATCCCTGATTACTTACTCTCTTTCTTTCTTTCTAATTCTGTGAAGAAAAGTGAGAATTAAAGTTAGGGCATGGAGAATGGAGGGCTGATGCCTATCCTAGCCTAGGAAATACCCTGATATGGTGTGCATTGTTGTGCTTTTATAGTTTAACTAAAACTGAATATGCCCTTCATAGGAGGGGAGTTGGTGGTTTTTTTTGTTTTTTTTTTTTTAAATAAAAGAGTTTTTTCATTCACATGAAATCTTTGAAGTATTTTGGTTTAATTCCTTCTACTAGTGAACTGCTAGCATAGTAGACAGTACGGGATATGGCTGCTCTCTGTCTCAGTCTTTTGTGCTAACATTCGTTCTGAGGGTTTAATTTTCTTTTGAGGATCCAGATGAGATTCCACGGTTCATTAGGGGTTTGAATGTGAAAGAGAAGAATGCTTGTGTRTTACCTGAAGATTTATTAATTGCCTGTGTATATAAAAATAAAGTTGACTTAATATGATTCTATGCATAGCAGAGAATTGCTCCTTTGGTGGTCATTTGATGGACAGGCCCTTTAAATTTGCTATTGCACACTAGAGTGTCTCACATGAAAATTTTATACCACTTCTTGGCTCACTTTCACTGTCCTCCATTATTTTAAATGTGTTCTAGCACTTCCTTTCAATGGCTGAATTTAGCAGAAGCTGTATGAGTGTGCCATCAAACAGTACGCTGCACTCACAAAAGCAAGTGGTTGTGCTCATTTGGACCCCTCAGAGATGTAGAGCAAGAGGGAATGGATTTCCTGATGTTCTTGCTTTGAATGAAAAAGGCTTTGGGTGTTCTTGTGTATAAAAACACAGATAACAAATCCATTTCTAATTCACTCTACTCTGCTTATAAAATCCTCTCAAGCTGTAGGTCTCAAGCAAGGCAGTGAATGAGTAGATRTTACCTGGAATGAATTTTGGAGACTGTCAAGTGCAGATCAGTAAGGGAAGTGATCTGGAGTAGAGTGTTTTGCATTGCTAATGTTGTGTGCCTATCTTTSCTCTGACCTTGCAGGCAGCCAAAACCAGAAGAAGCTCTTACCTCTCGCTCTCCTCCTTCAGTCACCATTGTGAGTCTTCTCCACTWAAAATAATAATAGATTTTACCTGTTGAGAGTCTGTTGAAGGCAGAAACAGCTGAAAATTTAACCTCTAAAGGAGTCTTGATTCCCATGTGGTTGGCAAAGCTGTKCTTCACCAACAGGTGTCGTAGGTTGTATGTGTGCAGCAATAAGGCTGTCTCTCCCAAGGGAGGTTTTCTTCTGTAAGAAGACTCAGAAGAGAATAATCCCTTAAAGATGTCCATCTTTTCCTTACAGAGTGATGTAAGCTGAGCAGCAATGAGGCTGGATTTGAACATTAAGTAGTTCATATCATGCATTGAAAGTACATGATATTAGCCTAATAGTTCTTAAAATGGTGGTATATCCCACCTGTACTAGAAATGTTTCTGAACCATTGGAGGAAAGCATCTGCTTATAGTGACTCTGTATATGGTGTTAAGAAAGAAACATGTTAGTGAATGTAGGCTTTGTGGAAGGTTCTTTTCAGACTCACTGAATAATGTCTGCAAAATTGCAACTCCGCAGTGTAATCATTTTATCAAAGTCGTGAAGATATTATCACAGCTTCCAGACTCAAAGCCATAGGAGAACTTCCAGTCAAGGGKTTTTTTTCTTGCMCTAAGACTCATCTGCAGCATTTTGCCTGGTGACAAGAGGATTTGAAAGTGGGTTATAAAGCAATCAAATGCCCCTCTTYTCTGGCAATGYAGAAKAGATCTTAGAGCAGTGAGTAGAGCRTTTRKGMAAATGCAACTGCTTTTCAAATATCTTGGTTTATCTTATATATATTTTATGCATGTAAGTAAATACTGAATGTATGCTAACAGTGTTATCACTGAATAGGCTCRCAAGAATGACAAAACTTAATCTGCAGTGAAAAAACTGTTTTGAAATAAGTACATGGGTTGAAGGACAAAAATGGGGGGGAAAGAAAGTTGTTATATATCTACTAAACATGCCAAARTGTATTACTGCAAGAATGACTCATGCTAGTTCTTCCTGCTTATTCTGGTAACTGAARCAACATCATCTCTGTTGTTTTTACYTTAATTSACCAGTTGYTTTCTTGSTAGCAATGCAAAACATCTTAATAGTTCTTCACTAATGTTATTGAGTGTTGAGGGCTCTAAGTGTTCCTGAAAAAAATAGGGAAACTAAACCTGATAAATGAATACTTAATATGCCGAATATCAAAATGTGCATTCATACACAAATTAAACACATTTTGTGCCAAAAGTGGGCCTAAAGTCTGTTCTACTGACCATGCATGAGGCACACCAGTTCTAGCTGGGTTTATCTGCCATAACTTTTATGGACCATCTACATAAAATTGACTAGGAAATATGAATTCTACTTATTTCAATAATACTGAATTCTCTGGGTTTTCTGTGGYTGGAGGAGGTGATTTATTCCTTTATGATTTAAGGAGGCTAAATATATTGGCAGGACAGTGGATGTTTGTGTACAGAGTGTCTATTAAAGTTTGRGAGTTTCCAAATATATATTCAGCACATAAATTGATGGAGTGAGTTGCAGAAGGTGCTGATACCCTATTGCTTCCACTTGCCTTGTAATCTTCATGGCAACATCTTAATGGCTGTACAAAGGGACTAAATTCCAGCTAGCTATATAAAAAGCCTGTGCTGAATAAGTGAGTATGAGATTTAATAGAAATGTAGTGAGTGACTCAGTCAATCTGATTTGTGTAGGAAGCAAGTTTAATGGAACTTGCATTAAAAAGTTCTKGCTCCCAGATGTGATGTTAACTCAAATAGCCAATTCTGCAGGAAATGCAACACAGAAGAGAAGGAGTGAAAATATATTTAGTGTTTCTCAAATGACAGAAGGCAAGTATGCAGGTTCTTATTGTAATAGAAGCAGAAGTCTACAGACATCTTCATCCCACTCCCAACTTAAGTACAGCCGGACTGAATTGGTTACCTGGTTCTTCACTGATARCATCCACATGATCTCAGTTTGTAAATGGCCTAAAAATAGTAGCATGAGCAAATATGAGAATCCATGGCAATTCTATGCAGTGCAGCTGACAACAGCAACCAAAAATTAGAGCCTTTCTCTTCCAGAGCTAGTGCCCAGATTTTCAGCTAGACACTACWTAAGTAAGTAAATCTTAGCCAGTTATGTAATAAAATATGTGCAATGATATAAGGAATAATCAAATCAATTCAAACCTCCTAATTTATGCCAAGTACTAAATTTTAATTATAACAACTTATAAATATTCATGGTGTAAATAGCATGGCACAATTAGAGCAAACATATTGAGACTAGGACAGTGCATTTTTTGTTAATGTTTATTGCAAGTGTTAGATCTAGATTCTATAATTCAGATTKCTTGAATGCTTTAATTGTAAACTGTTTTGCATTTGCTTATAATAATTCTCTCAGAGGAATTTCAAGGTTCTTTTGTGGTTGCATGATGATGTAAAACAAGATTTGGTTAYGAGCATTCAGTGGTATTGGAAATATATGCAGAGCGAGCAACAAAAAGGCATATTCCTTCTTGTCTCCCACTGGCAATGTTCTAGGAATTTCTGATTCAAGGAGAGTTCAGATTTGGCAGTGCTGAGTATACATTTCAGAGCATACAAGTACCAAAGTGTTTTGGCTTTGGTGGGGGGGATTGTGCTTTAGCTGAGATGTATTTTAGAGAAGTTTTATGTTTTCTACATGCACAGTAATCGATCTATCAGGTGCTTTCAATGAAGAGTTGGTTCCAATGGAACCTGCAGTTCCTTAAGAGTGAAGATGCCTGGCAATTTCTTGAAACTGTACATTTTGAAATGTGGGAGCATATTGGAATAACTTCCCTTCTGCCTAATGCCAGGAATACACAAGGAGATACTCAGTTTTTGGAGTTGACTTTGCCATTTGTCTTTTGGGTACAAGTGTTGCCAACATGTGGGGGCTGGGTGACAAGAAGCAGGACTCTTCAGTTACAGATGTTGTCGTCAGATGTGTAACATGGTGTAAAATCTCTGATTACTTCTAAGATCCAGCTGGATGCATGATACTGAGGGAACCTAAAACTTCATTTCTACTTTAATGTCTTTTGAGAGACTGTCAAAATGGATGTATAAAATTATCAGAGAAAAAGAGATGGGGTAAAGGGTAAATCAGGAAAGTTATGAAAACTGTCTCTAAGGCACCTCCAATGCACAAAAAATGCCTGTCTTTGAGGATCTGGATGTTTTTTTCTTGCAGTACTCAGGGCAAAAGCAGAATCTGTATGTTCCTGCTAGTACACACAGAACCTCACACTCTTCTCATTAACACTTTCTATCCTTGAGGACAAAAACAGGGGCAAACATGGAGGAAACATTAGTCTGAAAAAACTTGCATCTTAAAGGCTTCCTGTCCTTAGATGCAGAGAAACATGCTAATGGTAGGAGCAGAAGGCTGTCTGCAGGGGGAAAAATTTGGGTCTGAGATTAAAACCGGGACCTGAGGRAATTCTCTGTGTGTGTAGAGCAGCCAGACCAAACAGGTTGCACTTACCTTGTTAAGCATCCACAGATCTTCCACCACAAGGTGCCTTGATAGCTTGACATGCTGTAGTGTTAGTGTGAGTTAGCTGAATATGTGTATAATTAGCATTTATTGGCATCAGTAGTTAACTGTAATAGCTGAGTCTYTAGTTGGCATCTTGTCTTGTTTTATCCAGCTCACATATATGTTGTTCCTAAGTTACTGGCTTYTGCTTTAGTTGTCTCACAGGCTGTCATGTCGTCCTGTTGAAGAGAAAAATCTGTTTGGGGATCAAACATGCTCACTTCTCATGGTGGGTGAGGACACAATTCAAGCATGACCACTGCCATTGGATGTAAAAGCATATACAGCCTGCTGGCTGCTTTTTCTTCGATTTATTTTCTTTCTCCACTACTGAGAATCTTTGAATCACGGTATCTGCTATGAAGGTTTGAGTGATAACACTTTTTCACAGCTACTCCCCTGTGTATCTGTCCCTGAATTTCTGCAGCTGAAAAAACTAAAGATAGTAAAGCATATGCCAAAGGTGCAGGTCCCRCAGAGATTCTTTACTTCATGCTTTTATATATGTCTGTTACCATGTAACCTCATTTTTCYTTCTGGACATGGTATAAAAGTGATAGTGCAGTATTTTGTTCTTCAATTTTGAGCAGTTACAGGACTGACTATCCTGTTTCTCTGCAAGAGCTTCTTTAGCTCTTGATGCCAGCTCTGTCTTCCTCCTCTTCTCCTTTCGCCTGACACAAAATCCACATCATTCAGCATGGAGAAGRGAAGGCTTCAAGGAGACCTCATTGCAGCCTTCTAGTACAGTACAGGGGCTTATTRAAAGGARGGAGAGGGACTTTTTATAAGGGTASATAGTGACAGGATAAGGGGCAGTAGTTTTAAATTAAAGAGGGCAGGTTTAAATGACATGTTAGGAGGAAATGGTTTACTTGGAGGGTGGTGAAGCACTGGAACMKTTTGTCCAGAGAAGCTGCAGATACCTCATCACTGGTAGTGTTYAAGGCCAGGTTGGATAGGACTTTGATCAACCTGATCTAGGGAAAGGTGTCCCTGCCCTTGGCAGGGGGTTGGAAATGGAAAATCTTTAAGGTCCCTCTCAACACAAACCATTCTATGGTTTATTCAGCAACTCGGGTTAATACCTCTTGCCAAAAAAATCCCATATTTCATAGTAAGAAATCAAAATCTTCAACAATCCATTGGGCTGCCTTCACTTGATATGTGAAGAGTAGGAGAGTGAAAAAAAAAAAAAAAAATGCCAGTGTTTCGATCAATAATTCAGGTGGATGATATCTACTGCCTATCAAGAAATTGTTAAAAGCAAACTTTGGGTTGAGTGTCATTAAAAAAAAAATTAATACAGGGCAAGGGGAAGGTTTCATTAGCAACAAGAGATTATTATGAGCAGCCAGTTTTGAAAAAAAGAGCTTCATTGAAGAGCAGAGTCTCAGCCTCCTTTATAATCAGGCTATGTTTTGTTTTTTTTTTCTAGTTCCACACTTAACTTCTGCTTCCTTACCAATCTAAGCCCACCTGAAACTTTCTGTGCATGTTCTTGTTRCTATTACTATCTATGTTCTTGTTGCTATTACTATCTATGTATATATGTATCAGAAAAAGAAACATTCTTTTGAAACTTTCTGTGTTGTTTCAAAATGTTTCTAAAGGACCCACAGAAATCCTAATAAATCCCTATCAATAGCAATTGCTAATAAACCAGAAGGTAATTTTGGTGACTCTCTGTATGCTAATACTGTTTTTAAAATAAACTAGCAGAGCTGAATGCTGATAGATCAAACCTTTTGGTGTGGTGGGAAGACTGCAGTTGTGTGTAATGCTGTCTTGCATCTCTATTTCTATTATGGATCTGTTGAAGGGATTGGAGATCCAGAGAGCACAGGAGTAGCACAGGAGTATAATACGATTAATTTGTAACAAGCAGTAGTTTTGTGCTGTCAAAAGTCATATTTTGGGGGTGATGTGTTCATCATTCTCATCACTGTGTGAAATAAAGTATTAATGGCTGAGGCAGTTTCAAGTATCTGTTTTCCTCTCTCCAGCAAAACTTCAGCTGCTGTGGAGCTGGCTGGCCATGTCTGAAATTTTGCTTTCAATTACAGCTAGGGATGAATTTGCTGGTGGTTTTGTGTTGGATTTTTTTTTTTAAAACATTTGAGATTTAAGTTTTTAAGATGGAAATAAATAGGTGTTGTGGCTAGGTGAGTGTAAGGACAAAAGCCATATCACTTACATCTGAAGCCTGGCTGCCAGTTTTTTCTTCAAAAGTAGGTTGTATATTTCTGCCACAGCCTTCTTCATTCACTTTTCATCATTTTGCAAGGAGGTAATTTTAATAGTAGTCAAAGCAGTGTGCATTGTAGTGAGGGAGATAAATCAAAGTGCTTATAATTTAYCTCCCCAAGATTTGTGAGAGTTTGGCTTTGGAGTATTTTTGGGGAAGTTTTTGTTAATTTGTCTTTAAAGAGAAGAGAGAAAGCAACTTGACTATTGCTGTATGTCCAAGGAGAAAGAAGCACCACCTTTACCCATTTGATAACAGTGGATCTGCAGGGCTATTGCTGTGCACTGATCAAAAGGTAGCAGGAAGTGAAAAATGGCTTTTGGTTTTCAAAATCAGCTTGTAGCAAATAGGAAGATGGCTGTAAGAATTGCAAGATTTTCAAAAATRGCAAAATTATCTTCCAGTTTCTATATTTTCCATTTCTATGGTGTTGGCCTTGAGTGGTTGCATTTCTGGAGCTGTCTGATAACAGCTCAGAGCTCTGCATGGCTGGATCAATAAAACATATCCAATAATGTCTGAAACCTGCAGGCAAAGCATTTTCACCTTTTCTATACTGTGGTTTCTTTTAGTAGTGGACATGTTATGGTCCACTACTACAGCATGTCATGAAGCTTGGGAGCACTCGGGGGTGTATTGAGAGGTTAAATTAGACCATGTTAAGACAACGTGTAAAAGCCTGGTGTGAAATACTCAGGGATTTCTCTTAGGGAGAGAATTTACCAGATACAGCTAGTATAGGAGGGGATAACAATCATAAAAGCAACCTTTTCTCCCTTTTCTTTGTCTTCTCTTCCACATTCCTCCATTTCCAGAAGCAAACAAGACAGTAGTTGTTGTTCTCTGGGTTTGCAGCTCTGTTTCACTCACATCTGTGTCCTRTATTAGATGTGAAGAAAAGAGTCACAGAACAGCCAGGAGGTGGTTTGGTTTGGGTAGCTGTGGGTTCCGGGACACTGAGGAGGATGACAAGTAAAATTTTGCAGCTGTTTGTCATTCAGGTGATGCGGGAAGGGTAATGTGTGAGGTCTATTCCTRATTGTTTCWGACAAAATCCTGCATTCACYTGACAAGCATATCCACAAATTCTCYATGCAGAGCACCACAAGATGCATCATCCTTGTGTATCTGAGGGAGTTAAGGGATGATGAGACTGAATATGGCCGTGATCCCTCAGTGAATCTGCCTCTCACGATGAAGACAGGAGTAAGCAGGTGTGCAGCTTATTTTCAGGATGACATAGCACTTTGGTTTAAGCAGCCACCACTGCTGTCTTAGCAGCTGGGAGAATGTGTGGCTGTGGCAGCACAGGCGGTGTTACGTGTAGCATGGTATCACTCTGMCACAGGAGCAGCACTGAAGCTGCAGTGGCTGACACGTAGAAACTTCAMGCATCTGAAAGGAAGCATCTGAATTTATTCTTGACAGTTGCCTTGGGTTACTGCAGAATGAAATGAGAACTGGAATCTGTTCCGCCCCTGTGCTGTGTTTGGTGCAATGCTAATCCTTCACAAGTTTTTGGCAAGTAAAACTTGTTTGTATGGCATGGTATATATTAGGATTTTTGCATATGTGTCATTTCAGAGATAATGTTCCCACATAACAGTGCATATTAAATAACAATAATTTGTTATTATTGTTTAGGATAGCCACTTAAGTACTTTTTATTGGGAGGACAATAAAAGGTCAAGGTGTGAAATTATTACAGTACAGCTGTGGAAGAGTGGCCAACAGTAGCTCTCAGTACTCTTGGTTTCATCCTCATGCTGTGAAAGCAAGCTCATTATGCTTTCTTGTTCAGATATTTTTTAAACAGATATGGTCTGTCTGGTGAGCTTTGATAGAAATGTGCATATTCCTGCTATCCRTGTGTTAATTGTATGATCAGTGTTCTAAGCTCATATGCACAGTTCTCTGTGCATCTCTCTGCTTGCTCATTTGTGGGTTTCTGGCAGAGGATCTTGGCCTGACTACCAACTTAATGTTTTCCACAAGGCAAAACTCCCTCTTCTCTGAGGTCTTCTTCCAACAACAAATGTTATTCATCATATATTTGTTGTACCCTTTGGTTCAAGACATTCAAACATCCACACTTCATTGAATATATCTGCCTTGGAATTTATGTACTATATATAATGTGGCTGCATAGCTACATAATGTTCTGTACCAATAGGGCTATTTTTTAAGTACTTTACTGAATGATTTCCTATCATCATCTTCCATTTACCTTTGTTTTTGCTGAAGCCTGTTAGTGACGAACAGACCTGATTTGGGTGAAAGTGCACTACTGACTTAATTATCCTTTATTCAGTCCACTGGATTACTGCAATAAATGCTGATTGCTATCTCAGTCTCTTTCTTACCCTTTCTGCATTTGCACTGCAGATTGTTTGCTAAAAATGTGCCAAGGTTTTTTTTAAGTTTGTTCTGAATATCCTGACTACAGTATTGATGATTGAGTCRATCCTTTAGAATTTACAATGTGGAGTTGTAATATTGGTCTTAGAGAGAGAAAAAAGCTGCAGTCAGACAAATGTTTCTACCTCAGCTTGCATATCTCYTGTACTCCTCCATGACCCTTATTACAGAAAAAATTCACATGTGCCTTACAGCATTTTAAGCTGGAATCCCAAAAGGCTCTTGTTTAGAAGCCTAATTAAGATTCTGGTGCATAAATGAATGGCAGTGTGGTTCCTTCTCTCCATGTTTTGTTGAGCACCAGCGTGTTACCTGTTTATCTCAGCTTTGACCTCTGTGGGTAGAGGGTGAATGTATTAAATCTAAAACTGGTAAGAAAGTACCCGTATTCCTTTGTGGAGTAAACTTAGTTTGACTTAATTTTGGATTTATTTTTTTTTTCAAAATCCTAAATGCTATGCAAAGCCAACTTTCAGGTTTTCATCCGAGTCATGCCGTTTTGCCTTCCCATCTGAGCAACAAGAAGTACTTTCCTTGACTCATGCTGTGATTTGTACTTGTGCTTCTAAGAAACCTGACCTGGCTGTGCTTGAGTGCTTCAGCCTGAAAGACTGACTCGTGACTGAAAGTGGCTGAGAATCATGTATTTATTTACCTTTTCATGCCGTTGTCACAGTTGGCTTAATTTCTTACCCGAAAGTTAACTTGAAGTAAATTTGTTGGGTTGTACTCTCTGTGCCATAGCTTATTTTCTACTCATAGAAAGATTAGTTTTCATTCAGATATATTGATTTTGCATGTCCCTGACTTTCAGAGTTACCTGCAGCTATGAAAAAACAATGCATCAAGGTATGCTGTGAAATGACCTCAGAGACAGACTGGCACTAAGTTTCCTAACCCATATTTAGGAACTGAAGTACTTACACTTTGCTAGCAAAGAAGAATACTCTGTGGTTCTCTTAGGATTGATTGGTTCTTAGAACAAGTCTCCTCTTGCAATATGTAATTTATGGTATGAAATCAATTAAAATATAATCTGAGAGTGTTCCTTTAAAACAGTTTTTATTACACCTGTACATTTTTTGAGTATTGAACTTGTAATGTTGCATGACCAACCTTTTTGCTTTTCAAGTGTCTTTTTTAAATCATGGCACATTGATATACTGTCACATCAATAAATTAAGTTTAGGGACTAACCTAAATAAATGCCAAAATCATTAGCAGTTAATTAACCTTCTGTATTTCTCTCCAAATTGACTTTGGTTTAATTGACGACGTGGGCTCAGTTCACTTGCTCAGTGCTCATACAAACAAACAAAATGTTCATGACACAGAATTGAAAGATGTGGTGGGGAAAGAGGAAAAGAAAAGAAAATAGTGGAAAATATGCATGAGCACATCTCCAACAGAGAGTGCCAGAAGCAAAACATTAACTGTGTGGTTGGGGCAGCAGAGCTGAGAAAGAGTGGATGAAGCTTAGGATTTTACAGTACTCTACTTGCCCCTGGCACCCAGTAAGAATATCCTGTTGGGCTGGGTGGCAAAAGTTTCAACTTACTAGGGTTTGTTTTGGACTTCTGTTTATTTTTTCTAACAAGAACAAAAAACCGCAAAGATTCCTAAACAGCTGTGATAGCTCATAAAAAAATATTTGCTTTTAAGTCAGCAAGAGACTCTTGAAGCTTGTTTATTCATGTGTTTTTATTGAACCTAATAATAGATGATCTTTTTTATTTATTCATGTCCCTCACTTCCAAATCGCAGATGGAGAGCATAGTTCATCTAAGCTTGCTGGAGAGCATGRAAATGGCTTGGTGTTGCTTCTCTGGCATGACCTTAATTAAAGATGGCAATTATTTGATGCGTATGGAGAAGTGTGAAATCATTCTGGTTTTTAGGTACTGGAGTGTTTTGTGCCCTCATCCAGGAACCTGTGTTGGGTACTTGGCCTCTGTGCTGGTGTGCTCTGAGCAATTTATTACATGCAGATCACAGCAGAGGTATCCACCCACATCCTCCCAAGGAGGATTCCATGAGGCTCTGCATGTGTGTAAGAATTCCTGTTGTCAATAATTTTCAATAAGCCTGAATTAGGCTTCATGGTGATGGCAGTTTGTTAATGCTTTACTGCAAAGTGAACCCTTTGGACCTTTAGGCCAGTCCTGCTCCTTTGCATCATGGGGAAACGTCTGTTGTTTTGGTGAAACCTCAGCTCCCTGATTGTGACCTGTCTGTGTCACAAGAGTATCTGTGTCACAAGAGTATCTGATACAAGAGTATCTGTGTGGGATACTCTTTGTGCTGATGGCTTAAAATATTTTTTAATAACTCTTAATAAAAGTTTGATCACAGCATCAYAGAATCAGTTAAGCTGGAGAAGACSTCTRAGATCATTGAGTCTAACCTTTYACAAATTCCCACCTTGTCAATTAGACTGTGCTATGAAATGCCACTTACAGTCATTTGTTGAACAGYTCCAGGGATGGTGACTTCACCACCAGCCTGAGCAGTCCATTCCTATGTTTAACAACCCTTTTCATGAAGAAGTTATYCCTGATGTCCARCCTGAACCYTCCCTGGCACAACTTGAGATCTATGTCCCCTCATCCTGTCACCTGTTATCACCTGTTACCTGGGAGGAGAAACCAACCCCCACCTGGCTACAACCTGCTTTCAGGTACTTACAGAGAGTGATAAGGTCTTCCCTGAGCCTCCATTAGGCTAAATAACCCAATTTCCCTCAACTGCTAATAGGACTTACCCTCTAGACCCTTCACCAGCTCCATTGTCCTTCTCTAGACTCRCTCCAGCACCTCCATGCCTTTTTTGTAGTGAGGGGCCCAAAACTGAGCACAGGATTTGAGATGCAGCCTCACCAGTGCTGAGTACAGGGGGGGAAATCACTGCCCTGGTCCTGCTGGCCACACTATTTCTGATACAGGGTAGGATGCCATTGGCCTTCTTGGCCASCTGGACACACTGCTGGCCATATTCAGCTGCTGTTGACCAACACCCCCTGGTCCCTTCTCACCAGGCAGCTTTCCAGCGACTCTCCCCAGCGTGTAGCACTGTCTGGGGTTGTTGTGTCCAAAGTGTAGGACTGATACTTGGTTGTGTTGAACTTCATACTGTTGGTCTTGGCCCATTGATCCAGCCTGTCCAAATCCCTCTGCAGAGCCTTCCTACCATCCAGCAGATCAACTTGGTGTCATCCACAAAGTTATACTCAACCTCCTCATCCAGATCATTGATAAAGATATTAAACTGGACTGGGCCCAATACAGATMTCTGAGGGACACCACTGGTGACTGGCCACCAGATGGATGCAGYACCATTTGCCATGACTCTCTGGCTGAGCCATCCAGACAGTTTTTAATCCAAGCTATGGTRTACCAGTTTCCCCAGGAGAATGTCGTGGGAGGCAGTATCAAAGGTTTCCTGATGTCTAGTTAGACAACATCCACAGCCTTGTCCTCATCCACCAGGCAGTCAGCTGGTCATGAGAGGAGATCAGGCTGGTCAGGAAAGACRTGCCTTTCCTAAACCAGTGGTGGCTGGGTGTGCTTCCATTTAAGCTGTAAGTGCCATGTGTTTGCACTGAAGATAATCTGTTCTGTAACCTTCCCTGACATCGAGGTCAGGCTTACAGGACAGTAGTTTACTGGATCCTTCTTCCAGCCCATCTTGTGTATTGGTGTCACATTGGTGAGTTTAACCACCCTACTGAATATGTATGACTCAAAAATAATTGTCAGGAACACTGTTAAAAAAAAAAAAAAAACAAACAGATCTTTCAATTGAGAGCTTTGTTTTCCTTGTTTTACTGCCTCATAAATAAATATTGCTATGCTAATGTTTTTCAAATAGTTTTGCATAATCTATTACCTTGAATTTTACCACAGTTAATATCAAGACCCATATACCTAAAAGATTAATCAAAATATTTCTGAAAGAGCATTTGCTGTTGAAAAGATACCATATTGACAATAAATATCTATCTCTGCTTCCACAAGAAGCTTACATAAATATAAAAATGTTTTTTCTCTTKTTAGAAAGAATGCTAAAAATATTTTGACTTAGTAGTGTATATGTATATACAATGTTAATATGCATAGAATCAATTTGTATGTACATGTGCAGAACTTCACTTGTAATTTTTGGKKTTTTTTGTTGGTTTACTTAGCAYCCTGCCTAAAGATTCTAGTAGAGTCAAAAGATTTACCCCTACCAAAGGAGGGGGATATCAGAATTGTAGCAGAAGGTTCTAGTACAGGTGACAGTAAAACATGCTGCTAGGTCTGCATGAGCTATGAAAGAATAATTTCCATTTTCTTTCACTTTKAAATTAATTTTTGACTGCTAAACTTGTCTGGTTTATCCTGTTTCTTTTGTAATGGGTCTTTAGTAAAGTTCTCATTGATCTAGTCCTTAATATGTGTATTTTTTATTTTCTTCCTTGAGATGCTTATATCACATTTAATGACTTGGAAGCTGTGGTGGGAATTCTACATTTAAAACTCACAAGAAGTAACATGTTAAAGCTGTATATTTAAATCCATAGGAATATGCTTGCACARTGACTATGCTAATAATAAATTATGTACACAGAGACTCTTGCACCTTACTTATTTATCCTTGCTTTTTTCCTTATCCCCTTTTCTAAGTTGAGCAGTCCTTGAGGGAATTTGCTTTAAATGTACTGCAGGACTGCTGGGAAATGGATTTGTGTGTTAATTTTAGATGGGTTTTAAGCTTGCTGATAACTTTCCATTCTGTGATGAGATTTCCTTTTATTAGTTAATGCTGACTTTGCTGCATTTGGACTGCATTCTCCATCACTCTTTATGAGTAGCAAAGTTACAGCCACCATAAAAGCAAAGAGCATGGAGAAAGAAAAAGTGGATTAAAGAATTTATTTTCATGTATTTGGTATTACCACATAAYTCTCAAATGCTAGAGGAAAGTGGGTTTTAATGGTCCCCCTTAGGGGTGGGGAAGAAAACCCAGACAAAACTAAAATTATTTACTTGGACTTCCTCTGAGTTTGTATTACTGTCACTCTTGTTTCAGACTAATGATTAARTGATGCCTTTTTATTTATTCAGATTTGATTAGTAGGAGTGAGATTTAAATATTTATTTTCCTTCTTCATTAACAGTAGTATAGCAAGAGAGATTCAAGGTGAGCTGAACATGATAGAGCAGAAAGGGAGATTCAGCGGCATCCCTGTGAAAATTAGGAATACTGTAGGGTTCACACATGAGTAATGTGAGGCTTGCAACATAYTTGTGTTRAATGGGGAGTAGGTGGAATTGGATKAATTTGTTATCCASTYATATCCAACCATAACCACTTGATCCAAATAACAAATTCTATAGCTTATCATACCAGAAAAATTGAAAATTTAAGTTAAAGTTTTATTCTGGCTGTTTCCCAAACATTACTGTTTACCTTTAAATTCAAAAGATACAGAGTTTATCCTTTAAGTCTGTTTTTCATTGCTCAGTTTTRAGTTGAAAAGCAAATAAAGATTTCTCTAAGAAAATTTATAGCACTTTTTTTCCCCCAATCATTTTCAATTYTATAACAATTTGCACATTTTAAAAGTATTTTACTTATCCAACMCTCCTGAACCTGAGGTGCAGTGTCATTATAATGCAGTTAAAAAAGAAATTGCTCAGTTTGTAGTATCTCAAGATATAACAARAAAAATGCTTGCTCTGAGGCAATGATTTCTGGTGCTTCTTGACTTCTGGCATTTATGTAGCCAAGTTTTGGCACCAAATTTAACACTTACGTATGAAAAGCATTTGAGTTGTGTTAATATTGAATAAAAGGAATTTATGCATGCTGAGAAGAGTWGTGAATGTGTGCAGAAGGCATAGCTGAAGTAACTGACCTCAACTGAATGTAAGTAACATAAAAACCTCACTGAAGAAAGGTACCATGGATGATATTAAGGGCCACACACACTTAGATGTTCATATCATGAAGGGCATACCAGATTTCTGATAGAGATKATGTATACCCGTAAATGGAGTTGAAATTAATGATTTTTTTTAATGGACATTTTAAGATTATATTGTGAAAAAAAAAAAAGAAAAAAAAGAAAAAAAGAACCCCAAAAAAAAAGGAATTATGTTTCTATAGCCTCTTGTACCTTAGTTGTCCTTCTGAGTTTTATTAACATGTTTTTTCGGGCTAGGCAKATATCTTGGAGATACATATTTATGGACTTTTCAGCAGTCTTTTCACTGTTYGTTTGAACATTCTGTCTTTGATAAAAATGCTTCAGACTTTGATGCAATAACAGATGGCTTTAAAATGAGGGCTGAAGACATGYAGTATGAACGAACAGTGCACATGTGCCTCTTGGCAGTGGAATTTTGAATAGCTGTAGCTGTACAGTTTCACATGAGCTGAAACTTTCCTGTTCTAGCAGTAGGACACCTTGRAAACTTCACACAGCATACTTAGAGGAGAATTACATTAACACAGCACTACTCACTTCATGGTGGAGCTCCAGTCAGTTCAGGACACGGGCCAAGCTTCTATGGGCCATGTCACAAGATCATTAAAGGTCCCTTGTCCACCCACAAGGCACATTTCTGATATTATGGCAATTGCAGTAACAAAATCTAGTTTTGTTTTTAGATCTATTTTGCAGTTTGTTCACTTAAGACTGTTTCTAAAACTGTCCATGGTACTAAACAAAAGGGGAGAAGAAAAATATTTTTAAATGACAAAACTACTAAAATGACTGGTTTTATGTTGCCATGAAATAGTAAATAAAAACCCAGGTGGAAATTTTATATTCTTTAATACTTCAAGCAACATTGTACTGAGCCTATTGAACATTTTGAGCGGTGATCTTTTCTTTCTCAYTGCACACATTACACTCTCCTTTTTTTTTCTTACATTGTGATTACATTTCCATACATTACCACAAACGCTTCTCTAAAAGTCATGCCTTTTAAAACAGAACCATTCAGTTTGAAAACAGTTTCTGATTCTACTAATAAATATGGTTGTGAAACAGACTTCCCTGAAACTTGTCTGTCAAAGGCATATTGCAAGCMATTTGTGCCTGTTATGTATACAGATGACCATTACTTAAGCCCAAGGAAAATCAAATTTTAACAAGTCATGCAGTTCTTTCATCTTAAAAATAAAATAAATAAAAAAAAGAAGTCAAAATTCAAGTTTTAAATAAAATTTGGACTGTTTGGACTGCAATCACCAATGTGATGTTATACTTTATGGGAAGTAAAACCTTTTACAACCTTATTCTTACCTGACTGTGGTCTGCAGGATTTTCTTTSCCCCTCTAAAGCTTCTTCACAGTGCAGCTATATAAGCTGCTGATTGTCTCCCCTGGTTCAGGTTGTATTTTCAGAGTTTGGGTTTGACTTGTGCCTCCTAAGATGGATATAGCAGACAAGTGTCCCATTCCCCACACCTCAGTGCCTGCRGGGCTCTGGCTGTGCCTGCTTTTCCTGCACCCACCCCTGCTGTAGCTGCCCACCTTCCTTGGGTCACAGACCAAGTACTGCTGGTGAAAACTATCACAGGAGCAGAGCAATGAGCCCATCACCTCCTGCCTTGCTGATCACCACACAGTACGTAATTTTGGCACCTGTTTTTCTGGTGCCAGCTCAGGATCTTGCTAACTTGGTAAACAAGAGGTGTTGCTTGCACAGAGGAACAGAAGGAGATGATGAGTTTYTTTCCCAGAGGTTGTATTTTATTAGATATTGTACAGCGATAAGTAAGAGAGTACCTCTGCATTAGGGATTGGCATTAGCAACCTACAGGTTGGTTCCAGTGGGTATTGTGTGTTTTGCTGATATTATGTTATACATTTTCTCTCTGCTTGGTCTGTCTTGTTTTTATTAAGGTAGTGCCTGGAGAGGGTCGATGTGCCAGTTGCTGAAAGCCCAGAAAGTCATCTGTCAAGCTCCTGTTCATATTAAATTGGTGGCGTAGGGGTGGAAGAGAGAGAAGATAGAAGAGTAGGAGATGTAGTAAGGTACTTTGCTTGCCTGGTGCCCTGCAGGTCTGGCTTGTTTTACTGTCACTACCTACCGCCATGGAGTGGTGGTATCACTCTGATGGCAGTGTGGAATGGTGCCTCAGTGCCTCACTGGAGCAGGAGTAACTCATGTATTCATGCTCCAAGTTCTTACACTTCTCCCTGCAGGAAAACAGTGAGTGTGCTTCAGAGAGGGCAGCRTAAAACCTTTGCTGTAGAGGTGGTTTCTTTTCATTAAAGAAACAAAACAAAAAAAACCCGAAAACCAAATATTCTCTACATACAAGCTTTAAGGGCATTCCTTGATGAAAAACTCTTTTACTGGCTCCTTCCAGGCAATGGCTGGAAACCCTCTTTGCTCAGTTTGCTCAGCAGTTCTGCTGGTCTGAGCCTTTTGCCAGGCTGACAGTGCAGGTGCTCGGCACATTCAGGGTTTGCCCCAGTGCCCCTTTCAAATCTCTGCACAACCTTTGCTTTCTGTGGTGTAAATCTGCTTTCTAAGTGTTCTTTTTWAACTAAGTTAGCACCTCTAGTAGTAGATTTTGGTAGTGGTGATAAGAGCACTGACTTTTATATTCCTGGCTTAAAGCCATTGGGATGTCAAGACCTTGTAGGAACAGTTCTTAGCAGGAACAGCCTTCTTTTCTGTCTAAGTAAATCATGGCAGTGTAGTTCTAGGAGCCTCTGAACTGTGAGTTAGTATTTTTCTTGCCTTGTCATTATTTAAACTACTTCTCTTGCCTTGTTAGGCTTGTAGTAAAAGACTAGTTCTTAATTTAGCTGGCAGTTTCTTTGCAAAATGTCTCAATGCTGTAGTAGAAAATGGCTTTTTTTGTGTCAGTGGCAACTGAAGGTTAATATCTCAGGAATGAAAGAGTAAAAGGTAAAGACTACTTGACAGCAGGCTGAAAACCCTTCTGAAAAAAGACTTATCCTCTCACRGAGACATCAGCCTCTGCAATTTCCCTGCAGTGTGGAGAGAAACACATTACAGAATCCCAAAGTACCTGAAGAGGGTCAAAAATGGTGATCCTTAATATCAGCCTGTGTCTGAAATGACACATCAGTGAAGAGCTGAGCAGAAGGCAGAGGTGTCTGCCTCTTGTTTTGTGCTGGGTATAACCCAGCTGACACTGCTCCCCAGAAGATGAAATATCCATAACCTGGAATGGCTGGACAGTAGAGTGACAGGAATTTATGCATAAATTTATCCTTAAAAGGCCCACTGCAAGAACTTAAAGGCACCCATTTGGGTAGTTTGCAGATRTTTCAGGGGATTAAACTACTAGGTGCTGCATAGAACTCTGTTTGCACTGAATAGCAGTAAACTCTTTAATGTGTCAAGAGGACTGAGCACTCAGTAAGTAAGTGGAAAACTCTACATAATGAATTCTGCTATGCAAGCTGTTACCTTAATAGTAAGAGTTTCCATGATTTTTTTTTAGGCAGGTGTATACTAGCAATCTGCTGTTTGATCATGTTTGCAACCAAAACACTTAGCACAAGAGGAGTGCACAGCTACCAGCTGTCAGGAATTTGCATGTTCTTCCTGCGTACCACGAAGCATCTTTGTCTGTTTCTATTCTTGTCTGTCCCAATAACTCACTAATTGCTGTACCTCTGCCTTGCAGTGACACCTGCTGCCAAGGGCAGGCTATGCAGAAAGCTGCTTTTGGCTCGAAGGTGTCATTTGTTGCTCCCCGGGTGATTGCCAGTAGTTTTGCTAGAATATATTCCAAGTCCCTATCTTCTTCCTGATTCTGGTGTTATTGCAAAAGAAAACAAATACCCCTCCGAGCAGCAGTTTGAACCCACATGGTATGCGTGTGCCAGTCCCAAACTTAATGCCCATGGCTGTTTTTCATACCAACTGTATGAGGATTAAATCTCTTTTTATGGAATCTCCTCTGCTCTGCAGGTGTGGTGGGATGTGTCACTCCTACACAAGGAAGTGTGTTGGTGGGCTCCAGAGGTGATACAGAATGCACTGTGAATTACATATCATTCAGCAGCAGCAATTAGGATGTGTGTTTGCAAATGAGTGAATTGAAGTAGTTTTGTGGCTAAAATCTGGATTTTGCTGAAGTACCAGTATTTGCTAACCACAGTCTTGAACCATTAATGGGGACATTGATCCTTCAGTGAGGGAATGATTCCTGGCCTGTCCTTGATAACCTCCCTACTTCATATCTGGAACTGTTTGCAGCTTAAAACAGAAGGCAGATTTTATCAGATGAGTCCTTTCTCTTCCCCTTTTAAATCCCTGTTGGAGCTCATTTCTTCCATACCCTGACAAGAAACTGGAGGGCTAGGGCCAGCTGGAGGATGTTCAAGGTGACTTACCAGTGTGAAAGATGAATAGAAACCAGTGATCCCACTTCTTAAACTAAAAAACAAAAGTTGGGGTGAGGCTGAGTGCTTTGGAAAATTATGTTAGTAAAGTACAGATGCGTTTGAATATAAATGTAACTGATTTTCCATTTCTTTCTCCCTCCAAGCTGCCATGGGGCTCACTCTCTCAGGGTGCTGGTAGCCAAATGGAAAGACTGAATGGAGAGAGATCCTGGAAKGGGGCCACTTGAATTTTGTTCAGAAAGACATTTATCTGTCAGCTGCAATCTTTTGTACTTTCCTCAGGCAGATTTCCCAACAGTTTGGTCAAATATTGAGCAGGAATAATTGAACTGGACACACTAACTCTAGTATATGGGCTCACAGGTATGCTGCAAATCAAATGAGTTTGTGCAAAAAAATTAGCAGAATGTTCTGCTGGCTAGGAATTGAAAATACACGGAGGGAAGCTTTAGTGATATCCTCTTAGATGAGAGATTTTGTTAGTTTATASTTCAGTGAAATATATTTTCCAGTGTCAAAATAGATAACTTATATCAGTAATAAAARAATAACATTGTTTTTTCCAGCATGAAAGTAATCCCAGCAGAGATACACACACTGTACCATGCTAATACAATTCTACTTTAATACAAAGTAGAAATTTAATGTCATTCCTGAGATGTTACTATTGCATTATCAAAAATGAATTTCAGCAAGAGCAAAATGACTGATGTTCCAAACAGTATTATGAAAATTTGCACAATGTCTTATAGACTGCAATAATAATGTAAAGCTTACTTTTAATTATTTGTTGTGGGTTGTTGGGTTTGTTTGTTTTTTTAATAATTGTTCTGTGTGGTTAGTTTTTATTATTCTTATATAAGCATTTCTTTCATAGTATTCTTATTTTCTAACAGAACAGTGATTTGGTGGTTGTCTTATTTGGGTTTGGTTTGTGGTTTGTCTTTTTTTCCCAAATGCATATTGCATCATTTTATGTTGAGTGGGTGGTGTCAATCCTATTTAGAGGAGGAGAGACTGGGAATGCCCTGGTGAATTCAGGCTGTGTTAGGGAGTAAATGTTTCTTTAAACACTGCTTGTTGTTTTCACTGTAGGTGAGGAAATGCACCCCTCATGACTGGGAAGAAAAGAGATACAATTTGATTTCCTAYCTGTCCCCATTCTTTACTCTCAAAGCAGATGAACGCCTCCCTGGGGGTTGTCTCCTCCCTCTGCAAAGGCTTTGCCCTTGTTTTATGGTGGCTGGGAGAGCAGCAGCAGTGATGGCTCAGTGTGACCCTTGAGTGCTGCTGGAAGGAGGCACCAGGCACAGTGTGGCACACAATTCCCTTCTCTCCAGTGGCATGGGARCCGTTCAAACGGAGAGAGTGATAGCAGTAGTGTTTCTGCAGCTCCCTGGGCACAGACACTCTCTGCCAGGCCTGTTTGCCTCTGCTCTGCASCTGCCCAGGCTGTGAGATGGGCTTTGACAAACTGCTGGCATGGGAACAGCTTGGCTCGGTGGTCTCATCCTCTGCCATGTGACAGGACAGTGGATGAAGTTACTTCATGTCGAGAGAAATAGCATGACACTTACCTCTTTTATTCTTGCTTATGGTATCAGAACCTGTCTTTGCTTCGTTTTCAGAATATTTTTCTACAAAACCCCAGGAGGTCCATACTTACCTGTTAATGCTTTTTACTTTGCTCTCACAATTGCTAAATTTTAAGTAAGGTAAACTAATTATGTGGTTCATAAAGCAGATCCTGGAATAGGAGGCARTGGGGATGCAGAGCAGCATTGGGGCAGAAGAGAGAGGGGTGAGGACTAGCTGCATTGCAGGAGCCTCTCAAATTATGGCTTAAAGCAAACACTGTTTTATGCCCCTCCAGAGAAGCCTTTTAAACTGTGGAAGTTAGGTATTGGGGTGGCCACAGGAGGAATTAATCACATAAAGGAAAGTTTAACCTTCTTCAGTTAGTCACAATTATTGATTATGGTTTTCTAAAAGAGCATCAAATGTTTTGGGATGGAAAGCTAGCTGTGAAACCAGATTTCTGAAACTTCTTTTCTCTGCCAGGGGACTACTGATAGGCTGTGATTTGATTGTACTCTGTTTAACCTGTGAACAACAGAAATGAAAGGACCAGAATCTTAGTTCTCTCTTTTTTTTCTTAACATTATTTTAGTTTAGGAAGGTGGCGGTTTGGTCACCTTTTAATCTTTCAGAGAGATCATTGCATCTTTAAGGGAAAAACCCCTTCAAACTGCAAAAGCCATTAGAAGCTCTGGTGACTGTACCAAGCAGGTGGTGAAGCATTATGCAACTCTTTTTCTTCACTGGCAAAACTATGCTTGTTGTCTTTGTGGTACAGATGTAGCAGCTTGTGAACAAAGATTCCAAGGTGCCTTTCCAGGTCTGTGTGAGAGTGAATGTTATCTATGAAATCAGGGCATTGCTGTTCCTGTTCCTTGTTCCCCAGTGTTGGATGTTCAACTCTGCAATACAGCCAGCCATCTGCCATAGGGGCTTARTCATGTTATTATYAMAATAAATAATAAATAAAATTATAWTAATGATAAATAATAAATAAARTTATAATAAACCTCTTTCATCAAACCTCTTAAGAGAGAAGATCCTGCTTTAAACACATGGTGCTGAACTGGGCTGGCTGAACTTGACCCTGGGTGTCTTAGCCAATGCATGACCAACAGAGACATCTGAAGTAAACTAGTGAAAAAGCAGTGAGAAAAGAAATATTTTATACCAAAGTCCTTTCTTGCACATACTAATATGTGTTTGCTGTGGAGCTGGCTTTGTTTTAGGTTAGTTATTTTTTATGTAGGTGGTTGGTTTTGTTTGTTTGTTTGTTTGTTTGTTTGTTTGTTTTTTAACTCTAATATTCAACATTTAAGGCTCAGGCCTGGGAATTCCTCTATATAGGGATGATATCAGAGGCTCAGTCAAGAATGGATGAGCACAAGGAAAGAAAAGTGGGTATCTAGGGAAGACAGAAGTTGTCTTCTTTTAAAACGGGGACACACGTGCCAGGTGAAAAGTCTGACTTCTGTATAATCCCTGTGCTTCAAAGCCCAATAGCTAATGATATCGTAGGCTCATGAAAGATGAATCCAGATTAAACAAGTAAAAGGGGTTTTTTTAAAATCATTTTACCAGCTCTTCACTAGCAATACTGATTTAAACAAGTGTGTGCAAGAACACACTATTTTAAAAGAAAATATTGTGTACTAATCTGGAATCTCCAGCACATCTGGCAAATAAGGTAGCCTGAGATTGGTAAAGTGATTCAAGTCACATTTGAACACCCTGTCTGCTAATATTTTCTGTTCCTGATAATGAAGTGTTTAGTATGGACAGAGCTTGTAAATTAAATAGAATATTGATGTTCTTTTTGGCCAGCACTTGGCTGATTTAAATAAGGATGTATTAGATATATTTAGGACATTTTTATAAGCTATATTTCTCTGGAAAATTTAACAGGTGATAATTTCCAATTATCTAGCAACATTGAAATGGAACACTTTTATAGTACTTCTCACAGCTGCTGTATAGTTCTTGGGGTTCTTTTCCACTGAACAATTTTGAGAGCAAAGAGCAGCAGATACAATATGTAATGTATTACCATTTGAACAAGGCTGTGTCTTGGGGTTTTGCTTGTTTGTTTCACAGGGAATGTGTTCTAAAAGAAGACTTTCAGAATAAGCTCAGGTGTGCTAAATCTAAGGTTTTGTTTATTGAGTGCACAGGTTTCARCTACAAGGGGGAATTGGCCCCAAAGAAGAAGCCACTATTTCTGGTCAATAATAATGAAGTGATTTGGCTCATGCTCAAGGGATGGCAAAATGCTTCCACATTAGCATGAATTTAAAAGGGGATATAATACAGTTAGATAGGAGGTAATTTAAACAAAACAAAGAATTCATACCTGGTTTGCAKGAGGTCACTTCTGAACCGCAGACTTCAGTATTTGCTAAAGTCCAGCCTCTCTTCTTCAAAAGGAAAAATATTGACAAAATGAGAAGGACAAGTTCTTTCATTTTGCACTTTAAAGTCTATTTATCTTCGTAACACATTGAAATTGAGGGCCTGGAGCAGTAACTGTAGCACTTTGATAAAAGTCACGTGCAATGTACTGATTATCTTTGGGACTGGAAACTAGACATGGACAAATCTGCTACTAAAACCAGGTTTTGAATAGTTTGGAACACTGAACAGTCCCAAATTTGGGGGCTGGAGTCCCCACTGAGCCTCTACTTTTCTGTTCACTCTAGACCTTTCTCCCTTTTTGGAGCCTTGGGGAACTGCCATAGTGCTGTTCCAGAGGTAGAGGACAAGAGCTGTTTCTCCTTAATGCAAAGATTTATAAATTAATTACCTTTTTGCAGCCTTGCTGTGAGGAGAGTTGTCACACAGAAGTTTATTCCCCTTGAGAATATACACTCGGTTTTGTACAGTAAATTCTAGATTGCCTCCTACAAATATTTTTACTTGGAAATTTCATGCTTAAGTTCTTTTATGACCTTAATAACGAAAGGTTTTGAAATCAATGCACTTGTTTCTTCATCACTTTTATGAGCTGGGACATTACTGCTATGCCWTCTTCATTCATAATCAGACTTTCCATATAGGTGTTGATTTTTTTCTTTTCAAGGATGACAGCATTGCTTTTGTGCTGGTGTTATGTGAGAGAATTCAGATGTGAAATCCCATTTAGCAGTTTCTAGTCTGGTTTGAAGCTGATTCTGACTGTCCAAATGAGCTTGCTTTGCATGTTGTGATGATTTAACATACTATTTCATCAAAATAGCTAAAAACTTCCAAAAAAAAATATTGTTGGTGCTGACTATTTCTTTTGAAAATGCTGATTTGCACCTTCTGTATTATTTTAAGAATGAAAATATCCTATTTGGTGAAACCATTGTGGTTTTTCTACAATTTTAATGAATACAAATAATTAAGGAAATGTGTTTGAGAATATTATACCATGGATCTAATCTTTTATATCAGGATGCTAGCTAATACTAGCTGACCTTCCTTCTTAACTGTTGGAAAGCCTAGCTAAAAAAAATGCCAAACAAGAATATTATTTCACTTTTAGATTTATTTTGTGTGGGAAGATGGAGATCAAGATTAGTCCTGATGCAGGTAGCTAAAASTCTTCCTAAGAGGACAATACATTGTAATATCCATGTTCATTTTTATCCTTGGAACTGTAGTAAACTGCCAATACTAAGTAATAGCAATGCAAATCCACCACTTCCATGAAACCACTGTGGTTTAGATTGRTGCAAATGCCAGTGWATATRTATTTGCAGCTATTCCAAGTATGARATAAARTAGGTAAGATCAAGTCTTCTTGTAATTTTACATTTTCAGTTTCTTAAAAAAAATTTCCACTGCAGCTGAACTCCCAGATTTGGGCTATGGTAAGACAATRGAAAAGATGTGGGGGTCAGTCAGAAAAAAAGAGAGTGAAACTGTCATAAATTAAATAATGATATTTGGGGGAGGGGAGAAGCCTTTGACAATTTCTCTGGAGGTTGTTTTTAATAGTTTACTGTTACAATTGTTTGCTTTAAAATCCATTGAATATTTATCTGCTAAAAGTAGGATAAATTATCAATACACAAGTCTAGGCAGCATGAACATAATTTTTTATTATTAAGACATTAGAAAATAATTATAATGATCAGTTCTACTTGCATTAGGAAAATGTATTTACCATCCTGATATTTCCTTCTCTGGTTTCTTGCTTGTCCCTTTTTTATGTACTTATTTCCAAACAACTTTTAGACCAAGATTATTCTCTTGAATATTTTAAATAATTTTTCAAGTAGGTGTCAAGGCATACTTTATTCATTCAGAAATTTATGCATTGTAATAGTCTAGTTGTCTTTTAACAAAATTGGAGTTTCTGACTTTTATGAGCTCTGAAATTTCCTTGGTGCACAGAAGTTTTTGTTAGACTGTAATATAAAATGGTTGTGTGGAAATCTATTCAGGGCTCTGAGGAAAGATGTGTGCTTTAGTAGCATGAGAATTAACGTATTTTATGCAATTTAAATAAGTGTGTGATTAATTTTTTTATGAGTTGCCGGCTACTGCAAATCCAATTTAGGCAAACAAAATTTGAAATATAAMTGCATTAGCTGAAAATATTTAATCATGGACATGAATATGAACTTATCATGCTCATTGATTTACACTTGCAGGTTGGTTTGAWTTATTAATGCATATTGTTGAGTGGAAGCAGAAGAGACAGTAGTACTTATCTGGCTGTGATGAGGAGCATAGAGTTGCTGGTYGCCAGCTGCAGGAGGAAATTATTTCCTCTTTGCTGTTTTAGCACAGATGACCATCCTTTTCCAAATATTGCCTCCCTGCCTGCCCCACATCCTTCTCTTTCTGGGGTAGGGAGCAGTGATTTCATGAAGGCTGTTATAGCTGATGCAATGCCAGATAAAGAAAAAAAAAAAAAGGTTTTTTTTTTTTTTTTTTAATCTTTACAGTCTGATCCTTTGTGCAAATGTAGCTGTATAATGTTAATAAAGATTTTTTTTTTGGCAGGTTTTTTTTTTTCCATATAGGAAGAGACTCAGCTTGTTACTAAAGCTTTTCTGATAACAATGCTGACTGGCAATTAAAAATTGCARKYRSWKGCARTTGGGGTATTCCATCATGTTTGTAGCTGTTTATTTTCTTTCTGTCAGAAATCAATACTGCAGCAACGGAAAACAGGAAATGAAGAAATATCAAGTCGCATTCAAAGCTTGAATGGAGGTTACATGGAATTATTAAACAATATGATTTTAAAACTTCTGAAATAAAATCACTGTTAAGGCCTCTCCTTTTCACTTGATAACCAGGTAATGGATGCAGAAAAAGCTAGCTGCRCACTCTTGAATTTACTTCAGCTTCAATTATATCTCMTTGTAGGTGTTTSCTGTAGGTATAGGACCCTGGTAGACARGTTATAGTAAAGTTTTGGTAGTGAGGTGCCTTGTAGCTGCAAAGCAATGAGAGCAGGTGGTGTTTGAAAGGCAGCCCGATGGGAGATGCACTGGGGAGGATCAGACACATGGATTGTGTCTGTAGGGGTTTGGTGTTTGAGACTCTGTGGATCCTTCATCAGCAATCAGAGCTTACAGAGGCAAGGTCTGCAAACCAGGATCCAACCCAACCCTGAATCCAGTGTGTGGCGCTGCAGGAAGGGCTTGTGAATCTCTGGGGAATTCCTGGTATCAGATCAGACTTCAATAAGTTGCAAATATATGGCTGTGGAGAGCTTGTATACCTTCTCACTCTGGAAAAGACATATTTAAGGCCCAGGTGGGACTTCCTGCTTTTGTTTCAGCAGCTCATTTGATTTGTGAGTATCTTAGATTTGACAAATTRTTCTTTAAATACATTGGAAACAAGTAATTTATCAGGGAAAATAGTCAGGATTAATATTACGCACTTCAGTACATTTTTCCTTTTATTTTTTTCCATATGTCTGTGCCCTAATCGGTGGTTTTTTTACTGTTACCTGGTAATAATAAATGTGTGCTCAGGGCAAAAAGAAAAGCTGATTAAATGTTACATTATTRCTTTACCTGTCATTTTTCAAACAGAGAGCCAAAAAAAGGAGAAAATAAAAAGAATAAATTTCTTCCTGATTCTTCCCCCAGTGGCATCAAGCCATGTAGCCTTGTCATGAAAAGGTCACTAAAATTTTAGTAGAAATGATGGCAGCAAGTACTTCATTTTACATTTGAGCTCTTTCCTCCTGGTTTTCCCTGTGACACAGCAGAGGGCTGCTCTCCTTGTGGAGCCTATTACAGAGATGGGTGTAAGGCAGCACAGCGAGTACTGCAGCTTTTGGGTTTGACAGAATGGGAGAATGACAGAAAAGAGGAGACAAAAATCATATCCTAAGTGAGGCTTGTAGGAATATTAAATCTAATGCCTGACAAGATATTACTCCAAACACAGCAGCCTTAAATATGAATCATTATAATGAACTCTGTGTGGAAGTGCTGCTGAAGACAGTCCAGAAACTCACTTCAGTGAAATCACAGTTGCTCCCCTGCTCCTGTCTCTGAGARCAGGTTACTGCTACTATGTTTGCTGGTACTCAAGGTTTTTTGCTTGCGTTTGTGTTTTCTGGTACTTAAGGATTTATTTGTCAAAGGGTTCATCTGTTCTTTTGTTTTTTGGTTTGTTTTTTTTTTTTCACAAAGTGAGCATTAAGATATAAATTTTTGTAGAATTTTCTTTTAAAGTAAGATTTTTGGTATCTGTGTAACAGTTTTGGTAACTGTGTAACAGTTTTTGGCTAAAATTCAGTGATTATGTGGGAAAAATTGTTTCATTTTCCCTGTGTTTCATTTCTGTGTGAATTTCTTAGAGAGGAGTGTTATCTGTGTGGCTTTAGCTCAATATTRAATCAATGCACTGAGAAAAGAGTAGTGTTCCTAATCCATTCTCTCATTGGTTTCTTCCTTGTCTTCCCATATTTAATTGCTTAGTGAATCCTGCCTCTGCTTGGCTGAGATCTCTATGACATTTACAGCTCAAAGCAGAKTGATTAAAGAAGWACAGCATCTTTATAGGAAAGATGTRMTWACCTTACCAAAAGTGCAGTCATTKTACATCWGAGATCCACGATCTGGTCCATATGGGAGCAGGCTGCCAGTTCCTGTGCTGGTGATCCATTTGCCTCAGGACTGCTGGGTACCKGTGTTCTTTGATGTGGATAGTTTAAAAATCATGGTTTAGGTATGAGACATTTGTAGCTGGTGGATCTTCCTTGGGTACACAGACAATTTTAGAATAGCAATCCTGCAACACCTCAGAGCTCACAAGCCCTCAAGTCTGCAATACCTGAAGAACTTTCACTGACAATGGAGCCTGGGCTGATATCCCTACCCCATCTCCACATTTCTCAAGGTGCAGCCCGTGCCTGCTGACAAGCACTAAGGGATTTGATGTGAGCATTCCACTGAACTCCAGGGGAATTTTTGATAGACACCTTTGCATAAACATAAAGGGGTGTATATATTATATCTGTGTGCATATGGGTTGATTATAGTATGATCAAATCTATAGTTAATCGTTGTTATAATTGTAGGGAACCCTATGGAATTGATCAGGAAATATCAAGTACTCAATGACTAACTGCTGCTAAGCCCTTTTGTGCCCTTATTTTTGCATCTGTATCCTTTGCACCCTTACCCCCTGGAGCATTCCTAGTTTCCATGTAAATCAATTCAAACTGKTTCTAATTTGATCTTCCTTTATATGCTTTAATCTTTGTAGTAAGTARTAGAGTGAACCTTGTCATCAAACTATGTAAAGTTGTGTTTTCACAACTCCATATTAAACCCTGCTTTCACCTATGTCTTTGATAGTGTTTCTTTAGGCAGCCAAACCACTCATAAGAATCAACATATTTTAAATAGTTCATAGCAAGGCCGGTGTCCAACCACAAAGCAGGAAACTATTGTGGAATGGTAGGTGATTTGCTAAACAGAGCTGCAGCTGATAGAGGGGGATGTCTGCAGTGCCCTGTGATTGATAGGGAATAGCAGCTGCAAACAGTCCTGATAACACAGGGGGAAACAAATGGCTGGGAGGGAATAGTCTGAGATGCAGTTAGATCCCCTTGCTAGCAATCTGCAGCTGTACAAAGCCATGGGTTTGTTAAATTTATTTTTGCAGTTTCTGCAGAACAAAGGAGAAAATGAGAGAGCACATAAATACAGATTATGCATTTTGTTGTTGGTAACTGCTATTTTTTAGTAATACTGGGACAAAAATGTGTTGGCTCAATGTATCAAGCCAACCAAGCAATTCTCTGCATATCTACCATTTATTTCACATATGTATTACTACCAGCACTTCAAGTCATTAATTAAGCAGAGTTCTCTTGTGCGTAGATTTTGCTGGCAGGTTAATTATGGTTACCAGGCTACTGAATCAATAAATGAATGAGGRAAACAGATTGAATACCTAGAAAAAGTTGTGTAAAATTAGAAAAGGAACCGAGGGGCTATGCTAAGGCAGTTTAAGGACAGTTGCCACAAATTTGAATTTAAGCAAAAACATGAATTAATTTCAAGATCTGTTTGGAAAAAAAAAATATTTTTTAAATGCTAATTGCATGGAATTATAGAATAAGAATAATTAGGTTATGCTTTTCTTTCCCAGGTATTGGTACTGTTTATAGATGTATTCCCTTTTTATGCACTTATCTTAGTCTGCAAGAGTTGTGTCTGTTCTGTGGAATCTTTTCCCCCACCTGGATTTGCAGGGATATTGAATACGATAATATATTTGCTTCTCTTCTGCAAAAAAAAAAATGCATCTAACTAAGAATTAGTTAGCTCAGAGCCAAGACCTTCCTTTTTGTGTTTGATCTGCTACTCATATCCTGTCTCAGTGACAGGATTTTTTTTATATTCGCCAGTGGGATAAATATAAAGTAAATGATTTCCAATATTTTTGTTGTGCTASAATAAATTTTTTWWAAAAACTAATAATTAGCCCTAAAATTGGTGCCTCARTTCAGTCACTGTAGGGAAATGCTTCACTGGTTACTAGCAGAAAAGGCACCATTTGRAAGGAAGGGCATTGCTCAGAAAGGCTTTTGTTTCTTCATTCTTGTTGCCTGTGAGGAACTTTTAGATGTGATGTCTTGATGTAATACTTCCTTGGCACAGGTGGAGCTGAGGGGTMTTAACTTTTGCCATAATTTCAGACACTGCTGGATTGAATGCATGCTGCTCCAAAYAACTTGGGAAGCAGTTACAGACACTGGCGTTGAGTTCCCCCTTCTGCACAATAAAACTGATGATTTTTTGGTTATGTGTCCATGTCCATGCCCTAGTTCACTGAATGACACTGGAGTTATATGAGAAAGGAATCTAATAGATGGAAAAGGTAGAAATTTGGCAGACGGAGCTATTCCTGAGGAGTGGAGCTTAACGCAGAATATTCAGATTGGAAAGGTGGTACTTTGTGGTGATGCCAAGGGGTGCAGATTCACACACTAAGCTGGGGAACTGCAGGGTACTTGCACCCTTGTCCTCTTAGCATACTCTCCTAATAATTGAAGTATTAAATGATACAGTGGGGCTTTCCAGCTGACTTAGGTGGCCAGGAGCACAGGCCTCCTCTGCTTCCAGTTGTGCTGGTTGAAAAAGCTACAGCTCTCAGTTGCATATCAGAATGTGTTTTTTCCTGGAGGTGTTGGTCCTCCTGACCCACCAGAGCTCAGTGAGCTGCTGCAACAACCTTAGTTTGTCTCAATTCACAGGGTTGACTAAAAGCCCTTAGAAAATGTCTTTGGWGACTTAGTTCTTTCTGATGTACATAAACTAGAATGTACTTCTGTGTGCAGCCTGGCAAATTTGAGAGGTCTGCAATAATGGGATGGTACCCTTTGGGCCAGAAGAGATAGTAAGAGCGAGACCTTTGGTGTTCTGACTGACCACTTAAGTTATTCTTCACTCTATAAGCCCCACCATCCCCTTTGGTCACCCTGGAACGTAACTTGCTTTTGACCCATCTGTGACCCTTAGCACCTTATGCCTCTGTGTCACTTTCCACCTTTCAATTTTTTTTTCCATTCATTTAAATTGAAAACTTCTCAGAAGAATGTGTTTCTGTTTTCAGGATGCCAAGCCAAGCAAAACAAAGCTGAAATCTTGTTCAGGTCCTTTAGTTTCTGYTGAAATAATTAATGAGGTTTCATGTGAGCTGTTGCAAAGTGCCTAGAGACTATTAGATTTGCCTACACAGTTGCCATGGTGCACCCTGGCCAAATAGTTGTTTGTAAAGCAATTTTGTCTCTAATATAAAAGCACTGTATAAAATCAGTTCCTATTATTTTTCATAGAGAATTTTCAATCCAAACCGTAAGCTTAGAATTGCTGACTATCTCCTTAAACACCYCCAGATAATAATGATATATATTCTTCCAGCTAACATATATCATTACTTTTTATCAAGCAAAGCTTAGTTCATAGCTGTAGAAATATTATGATCTACTGGCCTCCAGCCAATCTGTTAATTACCTGCYAGTTCCTTAATGCATCTGGGGCTTTGTTTGATTTCAGTGTAAGTTATTAACTTGCCGGTAAAGGATCAGTGCCTCATAAGTTGTTTCTCTAAATAACTTTACAGTGCTACAGAAGTTTAATTTTTACATTTTTTTTTTCTTATAAATAAGAATAAATATGTGGGGGACAGCTTTAAGTTCCAGTTATATAAGGCAATTCTTTTGATTTGAGAAATCAAATAGTAGTCTCATATCCATGTGAAAAACATCCAAGTGTCTTAGACCTGTTACTTAGGCACCTTCATGTTTTTGGGAGAATCTCAATAGTTTTGTATGTACCAGACTGATTGAAGGCTGATTTGTTTTATAATACTTAGTGTGGTTTGGGTTTTTTGTCATGTTGTTTTAAAATTGCAAGATCAAATGAAGAGATCTTAGACCTGGCTTCAYTTGTGGTAAGACCGTTGACAGAATTTACAATAGTTATGTCTATGTTAAAGTAGTTGAGACAGAAGATAGACTTTCATTTCTTTTTCAGCATCTCGTCTCATTCTCTTTCTTTATTTTCCTTATTTTTAAAAGATATTTTTCCTAAAAAGCCTCAGGCAAGGTCACATGATACTGCACAGTAGCTATTAATAATAGATTGGTGGGAATTCATCACCCACATAAGATAGAATGCCTTATAGATGAGAGCAGCTGTAGAGGTGAAGTCTGCTGTCCCTGTTTGTATAGGCTGGTGAAGCAGGGGGAGAAGTGGATTTCCCACCTAATGTACACCACAAGGAAAGATACAGGTTTGTATCATTACTGAGGGGTGGTTCTGACTGAAAAATGAACACCAAAGGAAAGAGGCTTTAGCTGAAAACTGGATTCTTAGAGGCAAAAAGTGCCTGATCTGGTTGTTTGTCCTTTTTTTTTTCCTTGTTTCTCCTCTTCCCRTCCGTCCCGTCTCCCCCCACCCCCTCCCCGGGCCCTGTGACTTTCAGCCCTTTCAGGATTGCCAGTCAGTCTCTCTGTGCCTGAAAAGGAACACTCTGCCCCGGTGTGGAAGCACAGCTTTTTTAATCCTGTGTGCTATGGTTATCTAACTTATGCATCTCAGAGCAAAACTGATAAAGACTGCTAAAACAAGATGGTCAATTTCAGTCTTTAATAGCTTATCAGGTTTTAAAAGTCTCATGAAAGAGCTGTGTGTTAGTTAAATGATGATTAACAGGGAAGCTTATGAATAAAATATACAAATTTATGTTTGATTTTGTAATAATAGTGTTAGACTTGACTCTTTTCTCTGACTTAAGTCCATATGAACAAAGGGATCACAAGAGAACAGCATGTCTCTGCTTGTTTAAATCAACTGGAATTAGTGGCACATGCCCTTTGTGGTCCCCAAGTTAGGTGAAAGCACTGAAAATTATTGTGGTTTTCTACCAGGATAGTCCAAGATTTAAAGCTAAGACCTAACACACCTACTTTATATCAGAAGATTCAAACAGTCTGTGGAACAATATAGAAACTTTATTAAAGTTCCCATTTTTGTGTCGTAGGAGGGGGAAAAAAGAGAAAAAGGGTATTGTCATGATTAGCTCTTTGTTATTTTTTTTTCCCAGTTGTTTTGCTCTGGCTGGCTGTAGAGCCATAATAGGGAACTTTCTGCCTGGGTGAGAAGATAGTTGTGTTTACAGTGCAAGTTCCCACTTGTGGCAAGGTGGAGGAGCCACCTGTAGATGGAGGGTGGGCCCTTTCAGGTTTGGAATTCTTGCTTGTAGCTTATGCTGGCTGGCATCAGGTTCAGATAGAAATAAGCTATTTGCAAGTACAGGGGCAGTCAGATGAAGATTRGCACTAGTCTGATAAAAAATTTCAAATTTTTGTTTAGAGAAACAGGGAAAGTAGTCAAGTACAGGAAGCTAAAAGCCATACAAGATTATTGCCTATGCCACTATGAACAATAAAGTTTACACAATGCTGTGAGCTGGTTGTGGGTTTTTATAATGCAAATGCCCTGATGTTCTCTTTCTTCCTTGCAGCTGCCCTGAGAGCTTGTGCTGATGGAGGTGCCAATCGTCTCTACCACATGACGGAAGGGAGCCGGGAAAGGTGTGTGAGAAGTACACTTGAAGCCATTGAAATCATCTTTACTGCATGAAAGTAAAATGTGGAGGAGCAGGATCTGTTCAGTTACTTAAGCCTGCTCTGTGCATGGTACTYTAATGAACTGTAGCAGGTAGTATAATATTTTCTCCACATTATCTTAAATTTTTATTCCCAGCTACAATTTTTAAGAACATAGGCAGCCTGAAATACCATTTTCCCTGAAACCCACTGGTCTTTTTTTCTCTTGAAAGCCCTGCTCTCAGTCTGTCTTATTTTRTGTATCCATCAGAGATAGGCCTCTGAAAAAACTTGCTGTGCCCCTAGCAAACGTTGCCTAGAGGAATATCCAATGCCTGTCCCCACAAGTTAAAACTAAGTATATTCTCTTCATTTTTCACATGAGGCCTTAGAGGAAATCTGCTTGTTTTGTGAAATARGATGGGTAGTAAAATACGAAGCCTTCTTTTTGAATTATTTCTCAATTAACATCAGGGCATCATAAATGACCAAAGACAAGTGCAGAGACTGTCTATAAATTTGTACACTAGGTGAGGAAATATGACTGAAAGAATATGTTCTTGTTTTCTGCAATGACATTTGAAATTGAAAAATATCCCAGGTTTCTGCACCAGAAGTGTTGAGCTGGGGTTGTGATGCAAAATACTGCACTCAAGTGTTTTTTCTTATATTTTTTAGTAGAACCATGGAATGCTGTGCAAATTTAGCTTACTAAGGATTCTTTTTGCTTGTCTTTAGGATCTTTGAGCAAGGATTCATAAATAAATAGTTTCATAAAAGCAAATTGATAAAACCAACTCTCAGAGGGAAGGAATGAGGAAGGGATCTGGTAGAACTTACAACCTTATGAACATTTTTATTCATACAGCAAAATCTGTCCATTTATTTTTCATCTCATRGCAGTGTATAATGGAGACATGGGGAAGCTCAGTTTCCTCCTCTCCTTCAAATAAAGACTAGAATAAGACAGGAAGACTGTAGTCTAAAAGTAAAAATTAACTAAAAAGTTCTTAGTTTGAGAAGTTTATCTGAAGTTCTACAGCTGCTAAAACTGAGACTGCAGTCTGGGAAGCACTGCTGTTGTAGAGAATGTTCTATAACATTCTAATTCTCCTTTTCTGGTAGTTGCTCACAGAGCCATGAAAAACTTAAGCAGGTGTCTGAATTCAAGATTGACTTGCAGCAAACAATTCTCTTTGATAATCACGATGCTCTCCAAAGAACAACATTTGAGAGCTTTTGCTTTACCTTCTCTGGTAACCCATTCATCTGTTCTGCATACCTTGATGTTTGTATTAAATAAATATAATTCAGGGGAAAATGGATGATTATAYTTTGACTTAATAGTTCTTTCAATCTTACATTCGTAGCCCTTGGAGTATTCTTTTCCTTTATCTTTCTTCTTCTCATCTTAATTGCTTTGGGTAGGTATATTTTACCTTCAAAGTAGTTCTTTACCAAAAAAAAAAATAAAAAAAAAAATAGAATATGCATAGTTTGGATTTTTGTCTTTAAAGAAATAATTCTGCTAGAAAGACCACTTCTCTGAAGTATTTTTCTTTAAATTCCCTGTCCATTGTTATTAAAGAGCTGTCTGCTCAGACTCTACTGACATGCTAATCATTTTTTAATGCTGTCTTAACCTTCTTTTAAAACTGCCTTATTCAAAGCCCTAATACCTAATGGTGTTGGATCAAAACCTAAAAACTATGGTCCTTTAGTTTTTAGAGAGATATAAATAAAGAATCTGATYGATATTTTGAGCTTGATTCTCAGTGACATTAAAGTTAATGAAGAATCATTTAGAATGGGAATAAATTATAATATTTTGGGAAAAGAACAGCTTTCAATATGGGACAATTGCAGAGGTGTCTTCCTTTGGAAATCAATTCATAYTACAGAATCACAGAACAGGTAAAGTTGGAAGGGACCATAGTGRGTTGAAGTAGCCCTTCTTGTTGTCCTTGACAGCCTCAGCCAGCTTTATTTCCAGATGGGCCTTAACTGTCCTCATCTCATTTATACTTACTTGGCAACCTCTCTATTCATTCAGTGTCCTGACACTGATTCCATTTCCTGCTTACACCTGTGTAATGACAGGAATACCTTGTCCATGCATACAGGCCTCTTTCCCCTTGGCCTGATTTCTTTCTCATTGGGATGCAAAGTTCTTGAACTGGAAGAAGTGATCCTGAAATGTCAACCAGCTCTCTTGGACCCCTATTTCCTGCAGGCCTTGTTCCCATGGGATCCTTCCAAGAAGATTCCCGAAGAGACTAAAGTTAGCTCTTCTGAAGTTCATTATTGCAATCTTATTCACTGCACTGCTTCCTCCTTCCCAGCACTGAGCTCCATAGTCTCATGGTCACTAGAGCCAAAGCTGTCCCCAGCATTCACAGGGTCAAGCAGCACACCCATTCCTTGTGGCATCCTCCACTTCTTGTGTYRGCAAGTARTCATCAGTGCTTTCCASGAACCTCCTGGACTGTTTATGCTTCACTSTGTTGTTTCTCCAGCAGATGTCAGGGTAGTTAAAGTCCCCCACAGGAACCAGCMCCTGTGACTTGGAGGCTGTTTCAAGCTGCCTGAAGAAAGCCTCATCAACCTCCTCCTCCTCCTGCTCAGGTGGCCTGTAGCAAACACCCACAACAGTGTCACCCTTACCAGTCTGTCCTTTTATCCAAACCTGTAAGCCCTCAGCTTACTTGTCATCCTCACCAAGACAGAGCTCAACACATTCCAAGTGTTGCCTCACTCATGGAGGACAACTCCACTATCACACCTTCCTGGTCTGTCTCTCCTAAATAGTGTGTAGCCCTTCATRACAACATTCTGGTCATGGGAGCTATCACACAGTGTCTCCATAATTGCAGCGAGATCTGTGACTGCACAGAGATCTCTGGTTCCTCCTGTTTGTTCTCCATACTGCATGTGTTGGCATACAGGCACTTTATAGAGGTATTTGTTAGTGTCAGTATCCCAGAAGGGGTGCAGAGGGATGACCCTTGAAGAGTGATAATCTTGTCTTGTGGTTATGTCTTTGGGTGCTTGGGCTTAATCATGGTATGCCCTCTTAAGCCCTCCTTTTGCTGCTAATGTGGTTGCTATAGTTCTCCCCTTCCCACACCTTATCTTTGTCAAGCCTAGCTATGCCCCCATCCACCTTCAAATCTTATTTAAAGTTCTCTCAATGAGCCCAGTTAACTTCYTAGCTATGATTCTTTTTCCCCCTCTGTGAGACAGGTGAACCCCATTTGTTGCTAATGGGGTCAGTCTCATATAAACAACACATGATCAAAACCCCCAAAAATATTGCTGCTAACATGAGTCTCAAAGCCAGACCTTCATGATTTTCCAGCCCCARCAATCCCTGCAAGTGGCAGGATAGGAGAGAACACAACTTGTGCTCCAGGTCCCTTGAACAGTTGYTCTAAGGCCCTAAGGTTCTTCGTTGTTGTCCGCAGCCTTCTTGTTGGGAYTTCATCAATATCCTTTCAGAAAACCAGTCATAGGTAATAATCAGTGGGCCATAGCAGATTGTGGAATTTCTTGGTGATATCTCTTATCTGGTCTCCAGGAAGGTAACACATCTCCTGTGGGTTGCGTCCAGTCAGCAGTGAAGTAGTTGGGGCTATTTTGAATGATCCATTTCCAAATTCTAGAAAAATACAACTAAAAAATTACCTCTAGATCCATCCTACTTTCCCTCTGCTTCAAGGTGGAGACAGGGCTATCTGTTCTACTCCTGATACATAACTAGTTATCTGGTTCTTAAAACTCTTCAAGTGAGAGCTCTGTCTGCCTTCCCAGCCCTGCATGCAGCTTACTCTGCTTTGGACTAAAACATGCTGAGCTTGTTTATTGGTCATCTTTTCTTACTGGGCTCTTTTCAGCTAGTTCTAAAGGTGCTGTGGCTGAAACCAGGCAAGATGCTCTGCAGGAGACATCCTCGATGCCAAACAATTCTTTAACTTGCTTTTCAATGTGTTGACCTRTGCTGATGGATGAAAAGCAGCAAARGGTGAWTCAAGARCCCCCTGCCTCCATCTGTTTCCTGTTTTCTCCACTGATGCCTTGACTCACTTTTGTGCTTGACTCATCAAGCCAAGGAAGTATTCACCTTTCTCTCTATAGCACTGCACAGGCTGGCATAGCAATGAGACTTCAGGTCATGAGATAAACATACGTAAGATGTTGTATATCTTCATCTGTGTTTGTGATGTCATTTTTATGATGTTTGGTTGGTTTTCCCATTTTCTCAATAAATCTGAGTTGCAATTACTTTTGTTTAAAAACAAACCAATACAAGAAAACCTTCATTTTTGTAAGAACTAACAAGGAGAAACCATGCTGKTTTTTTTCAATTATGTGTTAAAACAAATTGCCTTCTAGAGGATGAGGGTTAAGAAGAGTAACCAAAAAGTCAGGATAACTTTTCCTTAAAGAGACTGATGCTTGGGAGCCGGTCAGGTGCTTGGGGATACAGGAAAGTGAAAAAGGGCTGAATGCTGGTGCTTTTCTCTTTCTGACWCTACAGTCCAGAAAGGTTATTTTCCTTAGGCTATTCCCACTTAGAAATAAGGATTACTGCTAAACCATTCTCGATTGCTAAACATTTGCAGCTAATCAGAGTTAAAGGTGAATTACTGATCTTTCTGYGATTTTTGCTCTGCCTTATTCTGCCTGCCTTGCCTATCCAATTTTGAATTTTCTCAAATCGTTGAGAAGCACTGCTTTGCACTTCAGCATTAAGCTGTTGCTTATCTGTATCACACTACAGAACTTGTTCCTCAACACTTTCTGATTAAATCTTAAGGCATTGATAAACCTGGGTATCATTAGCTTTGGAGAATACAAAGGTGAAAATGGACAGAAAACTATCAGCATATTGGAGTCTTTAAAACCAATCATTAGTACTTGTGTCGTGGATGCTGTTTTCCAGAGGGATGTCAAATTCATTGTGTACTCAGGTTTTGCAGTRTTAGGAGCATCAGGCTAAAGAGGGGGGGAGTAGTGAGCCCTACAAGAGGAAGGATAACCCAGTCATGAAAAATACTGTCTTTCTGGGGTTCTTCTTAGTATTTCAGACTTACTGTGTGACAATAGTTGGCTTGCCTACAGTCACTGAGAACATCACTTTCACTACCCTTTCAGTTTCTTCCTGTGTCTGTATTAGATGTAAGAGTAAAAATTGGAAAATGATAGCATTTTCTACATATCAAACATACATGAGGTGAGCTCAGGTGATGCATGAAAATGCAGCTGCTGCTGTACAATTCATCTCTGAACTGGGCATGAGTAAAAGCAGCTTCAAGAAGTTCTACAGGAGTATTTAAAGATTAGGAATAAATTTTGTGGACATTTCCAATTGATGCAACTGCTAAATTTCAAATACAGACCACAAAAAAATCGTTTTACAATCAATTTTATCTTTGACAGCCCTGCTGAGGTGCAATTCCACTTTTTGGCTTTAGCTTGCCTAACTTCATCCATCCCCAGACAGAGCTCTGTGCACTCCAGCTGCTCTCTTACAGAATGGGCAACTCTTCTTCACCATCCTCCTCTACTGCCCTTCCTAAAAASCCTGCATCCCCTCATTGCAGCAGTCAATCCATGTTTCTGTGAACAAGCTGCAGTTTTAGCTCTGCAACTGCACAAAAATCTCTCTTTTTCTTACAATCTGTGTGTGTTTTCCAGGGCTTTATTTTGTCTCAAAGTCTGAAAGTTAAGTGGAAGTTTAAACTTTGGATAGGAAGACTAATGTAATATAACTTCCATGAGGAAAAGCAGTCGTATATTTTCTTGTGTGAAAAGTGGAAGGATAACCCATAGTGGAATTTTCTGTATATTTTGRTGGTTTGATGTGCACATTTTAGCATTAGTGAGGGTTAGTAGTGCCTTGGCTACTTCAATTGGCTATTTATAATTTACACTGAATTTGCCAAATCTGAGAACCAGTGCCTTCATTGTCCAGACAATCAAAAGAGAAACAGCTGGACAACAGCTAGCAAACCCCATCTGTAAAAYGAGATCTTCTGTCTTGTTTCCTGAATAACCTTCTATTCATGGAAAAGTGGGTCCCTAATAAGATTATTAGACTGAGAAATTAATATATACTTTGCTGTGTTCCATATTGGATTAGAAATAGGGTACTTATGAAGGTAATTAGCCATTGATGTAGYTTAATGTTGAGTTCAGAGGAATCCTTTGCTTGAACTCTTCAGACTGAGTATTGGTTTTAAGCTATCTTATATTCAGGCAAAATTTAGGGCACTGATGCAGAAAACACTGAATGAGATTTTCTGAGTGTAGAGTTGTACTAGAGGAGTACAATGGTCGTTTCTTGACTTTAAAACCTATTCATTGTATGATTTGGGGAGGATATGAGATAGTTATACATGTGAGATTCTTGCTTTATTCATATTGATATCAGGCTCTACTTCAGTAATGGTTTTAAAAAAATATAGTCTCTAAAGCTGTTAGGACAAAACTAGCACATTTGCTGTTAAGTGGTGAAGAGTTCTTTGATTTGAGGAATAACAGCCCAAAAGGCAAGAAAGTTGAAAGCTCAGGTAAATGGCTTAAGGTGATCTTTTACATCAGACATCTTTGCCTAACTTAAAAACTATAGCAGTGTTTAAAGACAAAAATTAGAACCTTGCATTTATCCTAATAAATTCTGCAGGAGTGTKCCGAAAAATCATCCCTATCCACAATTTCCTCTTTTAGGAAATTCATTACTTGGGATCCTTTTTTAAATCTGTAGAAAACAGCCAGGCACTAACAAATTTAAAGAAACCAAAGCAACTTATCTCTCAATGTTTGAAAAAATGAATCCATTTGAAGTTATATAAGTTTGCTTCAGGTAGTGCAGGTAAGAAATTCTCGAGATACCATAAGATCATGTAGTTTTTTGCCTTTTTCATTTATATCTTCAATTTAATTACTTTCAATTGACTGCATTTTCAAATACATTTATATTCCAGTAGCTGTTAATATAAGTCAATAAGTTAATATAAGTCTAGATTTGTTCCAGAAACAATGAAGAATTGAGGCAGCAAGACATGAAWATCACAAAATATGCATAGTTTCAGTCCTTGATTTAAACCAAAATTAGCTTCCTTTATTGGAAAGCGTTTCCTGGAAGTATTAGGACAATGACATCATTAGATGTATCAGAGTTATTTGGTTGCTGAATCAAATGCTTACAGAAATTATGAGAGTTGGAATCATTGGTCTGTTTTTTCACTGCTARGTTCCTCTTCATAATGAAACAGCTGTATAAGCCAGACCCAGGAGTAGTATTCTTATGAGGTAAAGGAGTTATTTCTATTCACTTAGTCATCATATGCTATAAAGTAAAAATCTAGGAGTTACATASCCATTAGTTCGGATTCACTTGAGAATTTTAGGAGAAGCAAAAGTACTCTTTTGCATATGATAGGAAACAGAGATATATTTTCAGAGAGACACCARCAACTGTGTTTACTTGGAGTTGCTTCTAATTGTATTTACTACATAAACCATAACAGAAAATGGGCAAGGTTTTCTTTATCATTCTCTCAAACTGAAAATCAAATAGCAGATAATAATAAAACATACGGTCTTATAAATATTAACAGTATAGAGTTGAGGTTAAAATTTCTCTTCATGTTGAATTTCTATGGCTTTTGYTGGTCAAGATGGTAATTGTAGAATTACAATAATATTTAGAACTAAAAATTATGGGAGATGACAGTGCTGCCTGTTGTTGTAACCCCTGAAAGTTAAGTCTCTAATAGAAGTTAAGTTTGGTCTTATCATGCCCTTACAGAAGCTGTAAATGTCTGGCTTTTCATCCTTGAGGTACTTGTTTGTACATGGATGTACAAATGCCTTGTTTCTTTTATGTYAGGAGACAGTGGAAGCAAGTTGCTGCCTTAATACAGGACCATACTTTCTTTACAGGTGAAGAGTAGAAAAGAAAAAGCAGTCCTAGCTAGAACCTCTGGATATGATTCGCAAGAGTCAGATGTAGACTTATAAGGTTTTCTCTAGAGCAAGAGTAGAGTACTGTTTACAAGTTAAAATGGAGAGTGGGAAACCAAGACCTTTATTTTGTTCCTTTATTAATTTGCTCAAAGTAAYGCAGTGAGTTACAAAATCATCTCACATTCTCAGTCACCCTTACAATGCAAGCAAGAAGTTCTTAAGAAGTAATAAAATGCTTTCCTCATTCACATGATCTCATCAGTTTCTGATATTTCCTTGTTATAAAGATGAGTCTATCAAAGGGACAGGTATCATTCCTCATGAGATCAGTATTTAATAATGAGTAGAAGGTCCTAGGTGGAAGCAGACTTGATCTCCATGAGTGCTCCAGGGATCTGTGTGCCTTGATATAAATCCACTCATTTTCTTTCCTTTTTTTTTTTTTTCCTTTGGATACCTCGAGACATTCAAAGATGGCATTAGGACWCTGTTATTTCTGTCACATCAACAAACATTAAGTGTGAATCCCTGGTTTTTTTTGGAAATATTCTAATCTTGTTAAGGAGTAGATAAGAAGGACCAGGACTAAAGTCTAGGGAGATGGAGTGATGAGCAAGTACAAAACAGGTGGAGAGTTCAACTTGAGAAACCATGTCTCCTGGCTGCAGGGGAGGTGCTTTGCCCCTAAAACCACTCTGTCCCAGTAAGAGCATCACAAACCAAGTTTAAATTGCCGTCTAGGAAAATAAAGGATCATGATTTGTCCAGAACAGTAGTTCTAGG
>NW_026623283.1:427189-539035 GCF_030028575.1 Malurus melanocephalus
AAAAAAAAAAAAAAAAAAAAAAAAAAGCAGGGGAAAATGGGGCTGAGGAAAGGAGAATAAAGGGACACTTTCAGTTAATCCCAGGTCTTTCAATCAGAGAGTTTGTACTGTTCAGCTTGTTCTTCAAGTAGCTGTATCTCTGCCCCTAGTGTACTGTAAGTAGARGAATGTCATTGCCATCTGGGTGATTTCTGGCTTTATGACGTGGTAAAAATCGTTTATGGCCACCCCAGTGCTAGAAGTTAGGGCTTTGCAGTGATAAAATATCCATGCATTGAGTCACATCTGGAACGAGTAGCTTGGAAAAGACTCCTGAGCTGGCCAAAGAGTACTGAGCACTTTATAGTGGTTTGGTTTGTTGTTGTGCCTAAGGAGTAATTTTCAGGATCCATAACAAACTGACTCTGTGTGGAGTGTTAGGGTGAAATGTATGCCTTTGTTTTCTTTCCATCTCTGASTGTCAATAGAAATTAAGGATTAAGCAGGCAATGCTTGTTTTTATGGAACAATGCTTTCTACAGTTGCTTGGGGCAGGCTGGGGACTGGGAGTTTTCCTGTTCTTGAAACAAAGCAAAACTAGAAAGTTCTTGGAAGCCTCAAACCAAGCTGGGTYTTTACTGCAATAGTACTTGTCATATAAAATTTAAATTACTGATTTTATATTGAACAGGGCAAGAATGATCTTAGATTTGAAAGAAGCTCTGTTGAGACCTGAGAAGAATGCYAAGAGCAGTGTTCAATCAGGAAGCACAGAAATCCATGTGCTATCAATGTCTTAAAAGGAATTCATGTTAMTAAATGACCTTGAAGTTGACTAATCTGCACTGTTACACTTCAGACATTTAGGAAGAGATTACTACTGCTATAACACCCATTCTCTTTTTGGCTGTCTTTATTTCATAGCCTGGAAAAATTCTGGAGAAGACAGGTATAGTCCCTTGCAGGTGACTCTAAATCACAGYATATTGCATAATGGGATTGAACACAAAAAGTACCCATAGATAAATTATTCTGATTAGTTTTTGCTGTCTCTGAAAATTTCTTTCAGTAAGCTTATTAGTGATTGTTGGAGCATAAACATATTCTGGGTGTTTATTGCTTGGTTTTCTTTCCTATTCTCTTTCTTCAGTAAACTCTCCTCTCCTTTTATAAATATGTGAAACCAGAAGTTCTGATTTTTAACAATTTGCATTTAAATGGACACTTTTATTTTTGGAACAGATTATTGTATTCTTCAAATCTGTTTAAATTTAGTGTTAGTGAAGCCAGATGTTTGCAAATGGGGAGAACTTCATGTGTTGTAGAATATAATGAGAAGTAAAACGTGAGAATATAAATCCATTCATCTTTAAACTAGTTTTCCTAGTTGTTTTGCTGAGATTTGGTTTTAAATCTAATTGTATTCCAAGAGTGGTTTTGTTCTATAAATGGACTCTTTCAGCTTTTCACCTAAAAATGTTTTGTACCACAGTTGTTTTCAYAGAAAATGCTGTCAAGAACAAGGAACTGTGTTCTCAAACTATGATCAAGGCTGCTTATTACAGCTGATAAATGAAAATATTTAATAAATTCACTGTTTAGGGTGAAGAGGATAAAGGCCTCTTCAGACAAGGATAAACCACAGAGSAAAAACTGCAGAACCAGTTGCAAAGCCATCCACATGTAGGGTTGAGCATCAGTTGTTGGTTGATTGAAAGTTGGACTAGATAAGGTTGCCAGTCAGCTCTACAAATTCCATAATTTAAGACAAGAGGGTTAATCCTTGTTAAAAAAATGGAGCTCTTAGACATCAGAGAATCAGTTTTTTTCTTCTACCAGAAATAACTTGCTCAAGCATGTGGATAGTGTGTACAGTGGTACCTCGAAAGCTGCTCCTGGATGCGCTTAAATGCAGAGAAACTCAAATCTCCTTCAACTCATAGTTCATACAAAAATCACACTCACAAATGTGCACACACCCCTTCAACCACCATACTACTTGCCTTATTTAAGTAACCGCCTGGACTTCATTTTTGCAAAATGGAGGAGGAAGAAAACCTTGTGATACTTTGAGTTAGTTGAATTAAAAAAAAATAAATAAGAGAAATTGCTGTCTCTTGCATGCAGACTTAAAAAAAAATAAATTAGTCAATATACCTGAAAACACAGTGAATGCCAATTATAGAAAAATGTAGAGAATTCTGATTTTTGAGCAAGGGAAAATTGATCTGTTTTCAATAGCAGATAAAATTTAAAAATATCAGTCATTAAGTTAAAAGAYAGTCAAAAGGCTGTTGAAAATGGTATAAACTGTACAGAAATATCTTGCCTACTGATCCCCAAATAACTGAGCAGAATGATGTCTGATCATACAGCAGGTAGATTAGATCCAAGGTTACAGAGTGTCTTAAAATAAATGGAAATGCAATGGGTCCACTGGGATTGTGTTTTGATGTTTTTCCATCTGTGTGGGACATTCCACACAAGAGTCTATTTGCAGACTGGTTTTGGTGTCTCTGCAGAACCCTGGACCAGTATCAGTACGTCCTTCATCTCTGGCTCATGAACTCCCAATGAAATAGGCAGCATYTTGACTGAAATATGAGGCACTAAGATGGTTTCTGATACCAGAGTGAGCATGTTCTGTATGCTGTGGGCAATGCCTTTACTTGCAAATATTTTCCATTTCACTTATCTTTTTGTAAGCACCTGTGTACATATCAGCACCTCGGGAACAGATCAGCACTGCAAGGATATGAGTAGAAGAGTGAACTTTAGAGAGATGAGAGAAGAGAGCAGTACATAAAGGGTAGGATGACAAATCTAGCATACCACCAAAAGACCTGTATGTTGTGAGACAGCCTAAATATGGAAACATTCAGAATTAAAATACATCTGTTCTGCATTAGTTCTTTTTGGCTCAGATAGGGGCATGTATATGTACTGTACAGAGAAATTGCTGAAGGTGGCTAAGGAAGAGATGGATTCAACTTTTACTGGCTTTGGAGGAATGTTCTTGTTTGTTCTTCTGGGTAGCAAGGACTATTAAACAGACTACAAAAAAAAAAAAAAAGGATCTGAGAAATAATACTTGAGAATGACTACAGCTGAATGTGCTTGAAATTTCTGTTTCATTCTAGAGACAGAAGAGACAAAGACTGACCAGTGACTATCTCTATGGGCATGCAACATGCAAGTCCTGCTAGAAATTAGGTGAAATGCACCTGGTGAATGAGGGGAAACTGAGATTTCATGCAAGCTTGGAAATTTTGTTCTGTTTTTATTTAGGTATTTTTCTTCATTGTCACAACACAGAAATACATGGGGCCTGTGCTTGTTGAATAGGGACCCAGATCACCTTTTGGACAATTTCAGAGTGTTCTATTGACTTAATTGGTAAGATATTACACACTAGATGTCTAAGCAATTACACCCTCTCCGTGCATCGCCCTGAATTCTTGCATTATAACTAATGTTTTACATGATGCATCACTTCTCTGYGGTGATGCAAGCAGGGAAATTGCCAAAGCTGGATCTGATGTTTTCAAAAACCTGGTATGGTTCCAACAGCCTGTGAAATGGATGGAGCAAGAGCGAGACTCCTGCTGTTACTTTGTCAATAAACGCTTCTTCCAGAGACTGGGACATAATCCATTTTTATCCCTTGTGCTTTAAAAAAAAGCCCAAAGCAAAAAAAAAAACAACTTTTTACTGTGTAAATATTGTTTGAGCATCTATTACTCTGATTCCAGCATTGGCAATAGTTGGAAGTTATTACTSCTTATTGTATGCAAAATATTTAGAATAGCAGTAACACCAGGAATGCAATTAACCCTGTAGCAATAAATTATTCTTGGTCTAAGAATAATGGTCTATTCTTGATCCAACTCTTGAGGGATATCCCACCTRCAAAAGTTGCTTAACTCTTAAACTRCCTGGCTTTTCCCTGGTGTTTAAGAAACGCCAGCTGGAATAAGTTTMTTTCTTTTGAAATTAAGCTGAGAGGGTAGTTGAAGGTACTCACATCGTGTGACAAACAGGAATGTGTGGATAAGATGTTTTGGACTACAGAGTACCATGTGCATGCAGTTTGCTCTTCATTTTGTTCAGAGTTTTGATCTCTGTGTAAAAGATATCTATAATAAAAAAAAAAATAGAAGCAATAAATGATCACACAGCTCTTTATTTATTCATTATACATGTTTTGCATAAATTAGAGTGACTATCTAAGTGAAAGGAAAAGTAGGRATTTGCAGCTTGAGACTGGATTAACCCATTGGTGTGGAGAGACTTAAGAGGATGCCAGTGAAGAAGATTGATAAGGATCMGCAGGTTAGAAAAGATGTATTTATMGAGTGCTTGATGCATGAAACAATGACACAGTGGGTAGCAATGGCAGCAGATAAAAGGCTGTGCCTTTTCACTTCCCCTTTTTCTTCAGCATGGGAACTGGTATGTGGGCGTAGCTCAAAGTATTTTGTATTGAGACTAGTAGGATTTTTAGGTCAGCTTTTGTTCTTTTGGGTTTTTTTTAAGCTTGTGAGTGGGTAGTAGAGTGATTGCTTGATTGATTGATTGATTGATTGATTGTTTCTGCAATTGGTGTGTGTTACAAGTCCAATGTCATTGTTCGGTGGTGGGCATCCCACTGTGGACCAGAGCAGGGCCTGTGGTTGTCATTCCCTCTGTACAGAAGGGAAGTCACTCTGCAAAGGCTTGGAATCATAGAGACTTTGTGCACCAATGCAACAGAACTCTGAAAATCTCTGTTTCTTTGTCAGCAGGGATTTTGCCTGGGTGTTTAGAGGATCTAAAGAGTTAGGCATGGACATAATCTGAAAAWGGCAAAAATTGAAAGGGAGGGAGAAAAACGGGGCACAAGGGAAAAGATGGGAAGGGAGTGAAAATGTTTTTGATACTAAAGCTCAAAGGAGAAGAGTCTCTGAAATACACCTAACTAAAAACTCCCGTGGAACAACTGTTCTTCTGTAACAAGAAAAAAAGAAAGGAGGGCTTTGTTATTTTCCTCTGCAAGTTCCAGCAGTATCTGTGGGAGGATGGATGTTTTCTAATTTTATATGCTGCAGCAGGGTTGTTAAATACTGGGGACAGATCAGACTGAAATTGTGCACATGAAGGTATTTTGACTTGTGAGAGAAAGACATTGTCCCAAAAAGACACCTGAAAAGAGTGAATAAAGAATTCAGTGCCTTTTTTTTTATTTTTTTTCCCTGCTAAAATATCATCTATGAGGTTTGACAACAAATGGTTGTAATRAAGGAAGTGACAGATGTGGATGTCAGTATCTCTTCTTTCTGATGCATTCAATTGTAGGAAAAAAAAAGAAAACTGAGCATAAGGTGATTTTGGGGTGGTTYTGTAYRGGAAGGAATTGTATGAGRAGCATAYATGGATTGATGTGATTTTTAGCTCTCAGAAGGAATTCTCAGGATGGTGAAGAGTTAACATTTTGAACAGTTAACATTTTGAAGAGTTAACATTCCTAGCAAGTGAGTTACTGGACCAGCACCTACTCTGCAAGCACTAGTCYGTTCTGATTGGCGCCAAGGGGCCAACATTAATCCATTGTTCYAAGCTTTGCAGCAAAAGCAATGAAAGCAACTGCACGAGCTCTGGTTCTGCCTCTCATCTTATGAAAAGGTTACTGCTCTCCGATTTCCTTTCAGAGTCGCAGTGTTTCAGCTTGAACAGCACTTTCTGACAAAGASAGGAACTGGAACTGTGCTACACTGTCATTTGGCTTAGTGGGATACTTAAGCTTCTGCTGGCTTAAACAAAGAGGAATTAAATGGACAAATCCCTCCTCATTTCATTACTCCCTCTTCTCTCTGCCCCACAGTGAAAGTAATAGGGAAGAGCATTCAYGATCATGTTTACTGTAATGAGCCACTACTCCAGGGATACTCTTGTGGCATCTTTTTGTGTTAATTTAGTATTGATTTATGATTCTAATTGATATGCTCTAGCTCTTGTTCATTAAGTGACCACATGCAGGGTTCTCATATTTTGTGTGTTCCCTGTAAAAACCTGTGCACTTCATTAAATATCARCATTAAAGGAAGTGTTTCCAGGCAGAGCAATATTCCGACAGCACACTGCAAATGCGCAGGAGGGTCCCAAGGTCACAAACTCCTTTCAGAGGTTAATTAAGTCTGAAAGGAAGGTTTTCTGTTGTAATTAAATAGTAATGAGTGAGAGGCCAGGAATATTTGGTGCATAATGCAGTACCATGAGGCAAAGCCAAAATCATCTGCAAATTTATTGTTTTATTTTGTATTCTATTATAAAATACCCTTGGGTGTCAGTGTAATTTTTATTCTCCAACTTGCCTGTGACAGAATGGGGATTAAGTGGTCAGTGCTGTCATGCATATATGTGATCATAATGCACCTCAGTAGTGGTTTCAAGAACTCTGATAGCATTCCCAGTATGCTGAAGAGGGCTTTCATCAGGAGTGTGATGCCTTCCCCATTCTGGAGGATCACATTTTTAATGAGAGGGGTAAATGCTTCCTTTGCTACGTTCACACTGGAAAAGCCATGRCAAGTTTTGACTTCTTTTAGAAGCACCAGCAGAAATATAATCGTGTTCATGACCCTGTTTAAGAGCTCATGAGAATTTCCCTTTTAGTTCTTGTGCTTCTGGGGTTTAATATTTTAGCCTGTTCAAGTGTATTAGGCAGGATCCTGCCACAGACCATAGACAAGTTGTCAATCCAAGTGTTAGATTTTTATTTTTTTCCCCAACCTYCTTTATAAATTAGCCAATTCCAACMTCCACACACTGACTTGTTCCACTCCATTGTCTCTGAAGAGTGTATTATTTTAATCTATGAGCATATTATAGGAATCTAGAGGCCAAAAGCAGGAGTTACTATAGGTTGTAGTTTTAATTCCTCACTTCTGTGTTTTAAAAGTAATTTTAATTATTTATTTTTTCATCTGAAAGCTTCATTTTTAAACTGTTTTTCCCACATTGTAAAAGAAAGAAACAGGGAAAGCTGTTTGTATCTACCCCTTCTTGGAGCTCTTTCATGCACCAACATCAGCCAGGAGAACAATTGAAAAGAAATTGCTCTTTGATTGCACAGCTTGGCCTCTGGAAAAGCTTCATTGGCTCAGGAATGCTGCAGCCTGCCCTACTTGGGCCTTGGACCTGGCTGTGACCTGATGGCTTGGAAATAAGATACTCTCCACCTCCCTCTCAATCATGGACATTCCTATCTAGATAAAGGAGGTGCTATTTTTTGGAGTTAGGGAGCCACATGACCTGAAACAGTTCCCTGAAACAGAGATCCCCAAAAACTGCTGCAGTGTGAACTGCACCCAAGGTTCATTGCTGCCTAGAGAGAGTGGGTGTGCTGCTCTTCCTGGAGTACAGGGAGCTGAATTGAAAGGTGGGAATAGTCCAAAATGTTGGTGCCTTTTTATCAGCATGTAAGTCCAAATTCCTATTTATGACCAGCTGGCTGCTGTTCCTGGCTGCTGCAGGCTTGCTTCGGAACTTAACAGGTATTTAACAGCCAAGGATTTATGCAGTGGCTTTGCTTACAGTGAAGTAGAGTTCTCTGTTAATCTTCAGGAGGACTTTCTGTTTCTCTCCAAGAACAATTACAAGAGTAACCTCAGTGAGTTTTTCTGCCATTCCAGTAAAATATGTGTCTCTTACCTCATTATCAGGCAGATAGGTCTAATCCTTCTAACTTTATACATTTTTCAAAAAACTTATCAGACTGAGAATTAATATCCTGCTGCTATTAAACTGTGTGGAAAAAATTACCTAGTAGTTAATTTTACATTGGAGGAATGGGCCACACTGTCATTCAGTTGAATGACATCTKCTGTTGAATGACATCTCTAATGATGGCTACATTCCGTGTCACCTGTGGTAGTCTTCAGGCTACTCCCAGAGCATCTSAACACACACTAATTCAAAGTGTCTGATTCACAGTCTTTCCCAAAGCATTTCTAATGYTGCATCCACTCAGAGTTCTCCTCTCCATTCTTGTAGTGCATGTGGTGCAGATGGCAGCAAGGAWCTTAGACCTCTGAATGTCTTCCCAGAGGAATAACTACTATCACTGTATATAAAGGGAATAGCTTTTAATAAGGGCTCATCATTGCACTTGTATTATTTATAGGTAGATCTGTGTCCTTAAGATCTAGTTCTCATCCTATAAGAAAAGTTAATTAATGTGTAGAAATTTAATAAAAGATTAAGTCAAAGTGATTATGAGAATAATAGAACTTAGTAGACTAGCAGTTAAGGATTATATAATTTTTTTTAATCATAATAAATTTTGATATTCATATGGGGGTATTATTACTTTCTTTTTTTTTTCATAATAAGCAGGGCACAAATGGCATCAGAATTTACATTACATTTTTTCAGCTACTCTGCGTGATAGAAAATTACTTGTGCAGAGGCCAAGACAGGGATTTTTTTGGCCATGTGTTACTTATGGAGAGTAAGGTATTTTCTGTCTGTGAGAGTGCTTTTAGCTCACACAGACAAAAAGAGGGAAAGAAGGAGGTTTGAGAAGGGGAGAGAATTCTATATCATGTGTACACTTGTARTGTTTCTAACGCCTCAATGCAGTGCACAGGTGTTTTTCTGTGATTACCACTTACACATAAGCACAAATCTGTACATTGATCTGYCTGGATTTCATATTTGTCAGGTAGGTAGGTATCTCAACGCTGTAATTTGTGCTCTTAAGTGGCAGTAAACTAAATGCTGCAGATACAAACAGGAGGACTGGCTCAGGTTCTCTTCCAACCCTCCCTCCAGCGTGTGCTTTCCTTGCTTTTGATGGAACATTAAAAGGGACAGCAAGGTTAAGTAACAGCCAGTAGGTGCTTGGTAGGTAGATCCCAGCCTGAGTATTGAAAGCTTACTAGCAGTAGTAGCAGTAGTACCTAYTTGCTCTGCTGGAAATACGCTGTAGCACCCTACTCTGACTAATGGCTGGGGGCAGATGGACAGGGCACACACATTTGTTTCTTGAACACAGTTATGACCCTCATATATGAAGTTGGCAGTGTTCTGGAAACAAGCACAGCAAGCACTGCCATTATAACTTCTCTACTGCCAGTCTCTGAGCTGTTTTAAGCTAGCTCAGATTTATATACACTTCAGTCAACCAAGTTCTCAATGTAGCCTTGGAGACCCTTCACAATGCCCTTTAGATTTCTCTTGGTCATGCTTGCAGGGGTTTGTGGGGTTTTTTTTTCCCCTTCTTTTTCTGTTTTTTTTTTTTTTTGTTGGGGTTTTTTTGGGTTTTTTTGTGGTTTGTGTTTAGTTGTTGCTAGGATTTTTTCTTAGCAATTAAGTGGAAAATTGCTCTGTTTTGAATGTATTACAATATAAAAAAATTATTCCACATCCTTTCCACTCTACTAATTCTRAATGAAAGGATGAATTTGCTTCTGAGCTTGAGTTTTGCATTGAACTCCTTGTGTGTTCTGATTCACCGCCTATATTGCCAGTTGTGTTGCATGTAGCTGTGCTGGTTTCAGATGGAGCTGATACAGAGCTTCCATCTCCCTGGAGAGGAGATGTGCTKGTTGTGTGTGCCAGGTGAAGCTGTACCTGTCTCTAGGACTGGGTCCTAGTAAGGATTTTAGCACATGGGTCCTAGTAGTGATTTTAGCACATGTGTGCAGATTTCTAGTGCTTGTTAGGGATAGCTGTAGTTAAGGCTTCACAGCGGTACAAACCTAATATGATCTGAGGAAAACATTGCTTGCAGACGTTGCCTTTTGCAGAATTTTGCTGCCTTGATGTGTTTATCATCCCTGGACCCATCTGGATGGGGTTCTGAGCAGCCTGATGTAGTGGAAGGTGTCCCTTGGCAGGGGGTTTGGAAGGGTTGGAACTGGATGATCATTAAGGCTCCATCCAATACAAATAATTCTATTATTCTGTGAACTGCTGGTAGTTCTTTCTGATGAATTAAGACTGCTAAGTCTGTCCCAAACATAAAAACCAGCACAGACTCCTGTGATTATGAAAGCCATTTTATGTTGTGCTTAGGATCAGTATTTCCTTGGTAAAATTAATTTAATGAGCAGAAGGTGAAATTTTCGTGGGTCAAATGAGTACCCTGTGTCCTCGGTGGCTACTCCACAGGTATGTGAGATTAAGTGTGAAAGGATATGGCATGCTTCATCCTTTTAATATTTATCAGCTGTGGGCTAAATTGTGAAATAATTGATATAAACCATATCCTCGGCTTTTGTAAGTTCTCTTGGCTTGATTAGCTGCTAATGAGTTATTCCATCTGAAGATGGGAAAACATTGTATCTTCTGAATATCTCTGTGACAGCTGGTGCTTTCAAGAGGTGAAGGCAGTTCTGAGAAGCAAGGACTTCACGCTTTGGCATGATGTTTTGGTCAGTGCAAAATTTAGGGTTTTTTTCCCCTAAGGAGCATTTTCCACCCTCACCCTGGATACCATGGCTGTGTAATTGCTCTGTCTTCCTTCTTTTCAGATTAACCATGCAGGGAGCTGCAAGGCGCTTCCCTGTGGTGGTGGTGATAATGGTTAACTTCTAAAAGAGGCTTTTTTTTCAGGAGAGATTGGCAACTGTGCTGATTTCCAGGAGGAGGAACTTGACTGCAGCTACCTAAAGGAGAATGTTAACAGCTAGGATAGCATTTCTTTGTGCTCAGGAGTCTTTGGGAAAGCAGTACACTGGCCAGGGTGACACTGCAGCAGGTTTCCTTATATTACTAGATTTCATTACGTGTAGGTTTGTTCACTAATGAGCAGTGGAAAGAAATAAAAATTTAAGTCTGGCAAGTCACTGCCAACCAGACATCCTTTTGCATTTATTAAGGTGCAAAACATAAGTGTSAACTTACTGTTTGGTACAGCAGTTTAAATGTTTTACAGACCAAAATGTCAATAGACCTGATTTTTACTAGATGAACAGTTTTGTCAGTCCCTCATTCCTTGTCCCTTGTAAAAAGTTGAACAAATAAAATCTTACTGGAAAAACTATTTCAATTGAGTACATCAGTGTGTGATCAGAAGGCAGATTTATTGATACATGAAAGTGGCAGCTTTATTTTGTTTCTTAATTTCATCCATATGTCAAGTAACTACAAAAGGTGRTTTCATTCTTTAATTAGAGCTTTATCAGAGGCATTTTAATTGCAGCTGTGCTCATGAAAATGGTCATTTGAAATGRTTTTAATCTTGTGAGAGAATTGCTTGTGTGTGTATTCATAACTGTAAACCTGCTGACTTTGCTGACTAAAATATGACACTGGTACCTTGACTCTGCAGAGGTGGTGACACAGTGAGAAAGGCAAAACAAGGATTAAAGTGAGTAGGATCTCTGCCACCTGCAGAAGCTTTATCCAGCTGTGATGGTCCAGCCCAGTGAAGGCAGAAACATTGGCATACTAAACACTTTTCCATCAGCTCCTTCAGAGCTTGAAGCCTACCTTTCATCTTTTCAATTAGTRCAAACCTTAAAAGAATTTCTGTAAAACTTTGCAGTACATTGCTGTCTAAATCATGAGTTCCGGAAAATGAAAGGGGCCATCCATTGTACAGTTAATTTGTGTGGAAATGGGAGAATACTCCCTTGAGTTTATCTGATGAAAGTGAGGGTGCTTTTTGGTAGAGGTTACTCAACATCAAATAGAGCCCAGCTCTCATTTTGTATGTGCATTTATCTTCTGCTGTCTCTCTAATTAATGCTGCTGTGCTGTACTAGGCAAGAGGTGCAGGTACCTTTTGAAATGCTAATRTTCTGCTGGAATATCCTGGTTCTCTGTCAGCTCTGGAGAAGCTGCAGCAGAGGTCAGCAGCAAAAGGTTTAATAAAACTTCTGTTTCCCAGTGACTTACTTAATTTCAGCCATACAGAGACAAGAGACTTTGAACAGCTCTCTGCTGTTATGTGGCTCCATTCCTTCCCTTGTGGGCTCACACCCCCTAAAACTTTGTGATACTTTTTGTTCCTCTGTTTAGCCCAAGTGCTCTCAGGATTCCCAATGCATTGTTTCACTGCAAAATATTATGTACCTTATCAGTGTAAGGGCTTGAAATATGAAGGAATTATATTTATATGTTTAAGTACTCAAGCACATCTTCAGCAAAAATAAAAATGGTTCAGAAGTTCGCTCAGTGGCTGCTTTATAGGCAATGAGAGCCCAGGGTAGGAACCATGTTCAGTGACTCTACAAAATCAACTTTAGCTTTCAGTAGTTGTGTTGTAATCAGATATTCTGTTTTTTTTTTTTTTCCTGAAGATTTCATGTCTTCTGTGTTGGTGTTTCTTATATAAATTTTTATATGACAGTTCATTTTTCATGGCTGGTTGTCCTACATATAGCTAAGTGTAGAGATTTGTCTTTTCTGACCACAGAACAGAAAATCATTCTGTAAAATGATGTGTACTTGAAAATGAGAAAAGAAAATGCAGGCCCAAACAGAAGAAGCGTATAAGACTTTTGAAAACATGCAGATTTCTTCTTGTCTGCTTGGAACAAGTTCTTTAATAAGGGTATAAATCTCATTGCACTGATGAATCATTGTGTAGAAAGGGCTCTAAAAGATTGATTTCTGCTTCTCTTCTGGAAAGAAGAGAAATTGTTTATCTTGTCCTGGAAAAGTCTGTTGTCACCTTGTAGCAGCAAAATCCAACTTGGGTATCACTCCATGAAGCTCTAAGCCTGCTGTGGCTTCTAGTGCCRCCTTTTTGAGACTGGTTTCTGTAGTTTGTGACTGCACCAAGTTTACCACATTTTAGATTGCATCCCTCTGATTCTTCACATGTAGWATAAAATGATAATAAACATTTTACATTTCTTTAATGTAATGGCTGATTTTCCTCAATTGTTTTAACAAATTCTGCCATCTGTTGCTTTGACATGAACAGGAAAAACTGTTTTGGGTGTCTTGTCAGCCTCTATTTTCTGAGTGAGTCAGATACCCTCATCTGTCACAGGCTACAGTGCTTCTCTTCTCCCCTCTTTCCCCTGGCTTTGGGTCCTAGAAGACTGGAGTCTAGCACTTCCAGACAAGTATTTATGCTTTTCTAGCATTCAAAATCATGTGCTTGTGGGTGACRTGTGCTGAGGCACTTGAGCTTTTTCTGCCTTGAGTTAATACACTGCCCTGAGCTATGCTGCCCTGTGCAGGGACAAAAATTCATGTCTCAGATCCCTTTTATTAAATTCCTTCTGCCAAGAATCCAACAGCAAGGCATGGTGCTTGAGTCTGTGCAATGCTGAGTTGTGCTCAATAGCTCCCACTTTAATTTGCTCTAAAATCAKATATTGCAGTCAGGTATCCTTTATTTTAAGAAATACTTCAGTCTATGAGTAATAAAAACAAAGCCACAGACTAAGCAGCAGTCCCTGGGAGTTGCTTGTTCTGTGCACACTGGGTTTTTCATGAAGTACATATACTTACCTGAACACAGGAGGATGTTCAGCACCATGGAAAACAAGTGAGCAGTTCTTAAATCTCGGAGCATGACTTTATTTCACACTATCGATTGCAACTGGAGAAAAGTTTCAGATACTGACTATTAAAAAGAAAAATGCAACAGTTGTAGCTATTATTAACACTCATCCCTCATATCCACTGAGGGATAAGGTTTTGAGGTAAGGATGTAAGCTTCTTCATATTTGTGATGATAATGGGACAAGGTTGGCTCTCCCCTGCAGAAGATGTCCCCCTGATGTGTGCTTTGCATAGCAGTTTGAGCTGAAGGTAATATGTTCTTCAATTTATTTTAGATATTTTTTTATTATTTGCAAGGTGACACTGCAATACCAGACAAGCATAAATGAATGCATTATTGCCTTCATATCTTCACTCACTTWTACCTTTAAATCATAAGGTTTACAAATGAAATAATAGGTCTTTAACACTAATCTCTTTAAAAAATAAGGAAAAAAGAGGCTGTTTTTCAAGATTGCCAAATATTCCAAATATTTTTAACCACTGAACCATCTGACTCTAATACACAGATTTGATGTGCAGTCTGTGCAAAGAATTCAGGTTATCCGTGTATATCTTGACGTATGCATATGCTTGCTTTCTTTGTCAAATTGGTGTTTACTGGGCTGTTGTTTTACCCCCCCCCCCCCCTTTCTTTTTTTTTTTTTTTTTTTTTTTTTTTTTTTTTTTTTTTTTTTTTTGGTTTTTTGGGGTTGTTTTTTTTCCCCCCCCCCCCCCTTTTCTTTTTCATAAGTCTTGTAAAATCTCATCTGGGTTTGTTGTAGTGTGCAAAATGCTGTTTGGGAATTGTTTTGTGTAAGCAATTGCATAATGAACATTAGGGTTTATGATGGTCTTTGAAGAAGGAACAGGAAATTGTTTTGCTTTTTGGGTTTTTTTTTTTTGGTTGGTTGGTTTTTTGGTTTTTTGTTGTTGTTGTTGTTGGTTTTTTTTTATTTTTATTTTTTTCTCTCCAAATTCATACAGAACTAGCACATCATTGTCAGTGCCAAACAATACAAATATTGTATAGTGATAAGGGAGGCTTTGGGGCTTGAAATCACTGTGAGGGGAACCATGGAGTCAGAAAAAAGTAAGCTTAAAGACTTTGAGAGAGTCTTGATTGGGAAGTTRAGGGTGGAGAAGATAAGGACTGGAGTTTAGCTGTTTTTTAAAAGACCTCATGATGGCAAGTTATTTGTGGCATCTGTTCAAGAAGGATCAAAATAAAATTATTTTCTATGGTATGTTTGAATTAATTAATTGTATTAGTATTTTAGTGTTTGGCTTCTGAGCTGCAGGTGTGACCCTTTCTRGTGGTAACCTTGCAGGTAATGCAGGAAGATATTTATAGCCATTAACTCTGAATATATCTCACTATCTGACATTTCTCCTTTACCCAGGAACTCACCTCTGTGCAGCTACTTGGAGCATCTGAATGTGCTGCTCTGAGACAATATATAAAAGGCATCTGCTGGAGCTGTACACGTCTCTGAGAGTTAAAAAGGCACTTTGATCTTCACAGCAGATAACAGTATACTTTTGACAGATTTAAACAGACTTAACACCTTTCTGATGAGAACAGCCCTCACTTACTCTTCTTGTCAACACMTCAGAAGGGCAAGCTGAAAGTGCACCTTATCAGTTAGCAAACGTAGAGTTGGGAGCATTAATTTTTGCTTGTTGGGATTTTTTTTTTGTTAAACTGATTTTAATACTTATCCTGAACTAGTGCTAGAAAGTTTTATCTTCTGTATTCCCAAGTGACTGCAGTGTTTTTATCATCACTGATTCTTTATTTTTTTTCCATGGAGATGTAGCCTATTAGTTCAGGGTAAAAGACACCCATTTTGAAATTTATTTTTAGTAGTGAAGAAAAAACATAGGGAAGCCACTCTGTGCCCTCAGATGTTACAACTGGGACACACAGAATTCATCTACTGGGGATTATTTTCTGTGCTGTAGCTGAAGGAATCAAAGGGTATACAGATATTGCCTTTAAGTGTTCATGTCTCTGATGTTAACATTTGTTTAAAAGAGGTTAATTGCACGCAATTATGTGCTAAAGGAGCTGCATCACAAGAAAAGTCAATAGTACTAGGAAACTGTAACTTTGAATTAATGATAGAACTGAGCAGTTATGCCCAAGCATTTTATTTAAGAAGGCAGCATGTAAAAACTACTAGTGTGATGTGGCCTTTTGTGGTTTTTCTTTTTTGTTTTTCATAACTGTKTGAAAAGGCATATTTAACACTTCACACTGAATTCTTAAAGTGAGTGAATAAAGAGCCAAGTATTCTGATGTTTTAAATTTAACATACTGTTCATTAGTGTTGAATATTTAAAAACAATACTGTTGTGTCCATTAGATGCATTACTTGAGGCAAAAGGCACAGTTGTGTTTGTTTAGCATAAGAACCTCAGAGTTTAAATAGGTTCTATTTATTTTGGAATCTGTCTCTGATAAGAATCAATTGATGCTTTATGATAGTGGTAACTAAAAATTTATTAGCGTATCTTGAAACTATGTCAAACCTCTATTTTTTCTCCCTGCTTTCCAGCCCAGCATCCTGGGTGTTCATAAAACTGTTCAGTCAACATTCAGCCTTTATCCAATTTGTATAAATCCTCTAGCTKGGATCCATTTCAAAACTGCTGAGAAATAGTAGTTTTTTTCTTGATAAGCTAGCTAAACCTTTAAAGGTTTCATATTGAAACTGTAGTGGGATTTTTTGTTGTTTGTTTGGGGTTTTTTGTGCTTTTTGTTTATTTGGTTTTTGTTTGGGCTTTTTTTAAATGTTACATAGATAAAAGATAAGCAGTCTGGTATGGAAGTGCCTTTGGGTCYTTACCTGAAAGTAATCCTGACACCRTACTCATTTTAGATGGATGCAGTATGATTCTAAAATACTCAAAGGAAGAAAAAAGGCAACTCCAAACAACAGCAAGAAGCAACAACCAAAATCCAATCAAAATAAACCCCTCAACACCCAGAAAAACTGAAAAAGATTGAAAAGAGTRAGAAAAACTCTGGTTGCCCCAAATYTCTGAAGATTTTTTGTTGCCYAGTGCCCTGGTGTTCTGCTTTTTGACAGCTCTAGGAAAGACTGAGTAGACTAGCTGATCTCACATGAATTTTATCCTTTCAGTCCCATTAGGATTAAGGACTTGGCCCACTCCTCATCAATGTCAATATAAAGCAGCAGAGAATGGAGCCAGTTGAGCTRGTCATGACCTTATATGCATAGTGATAATTAATAGCTAATTAGACTGATAAAACAGGGTTCTGAAATGCAGTAGACTGCATCATCTGGATTGCTTAGAAATTAAAATTTTAAACTCTATTTGGAAAAGGAATTAAAGACATATTTTGCCATCATGGGCAAAAAGGTAAACTCCTTCACTAAAAGGATGTGTGTCAGATATGTCACTGAAATATGTCATCTCCAATACAGTTATGCCTTCAAATAAGAATTATTCATGAACTTGAGTTCAGAGGGCAGGAAAACATGGGTTAGACTAATATAATACCTGGTTTTAGTCTGTAYTTTAAATAAGGGCAGCTGTTTTAACTTTTATGGAGAGGCCTTTCTTGTTACTTTTTTCCTGACATAATTTCTTCCACTCACATGGAAGTAAGCTTGATGTGTGATTCTCCCGAGCCTGCTCTCCTGCATTAGTCTGTACTCAGGAGTAAATACAAAACTCTATGAGAGCAAGCAAGTGAAAGCCAATTATCACAAAACTTCTTTTGTTACTTTAGTAACTTCTTTAGTTACTTTAGTATGATGAGGTTTTTTTCCATATACCTCTCTCCCAGCTATTTCCCCTATTTCTGTATCCGTGATAWTCTTCTCTGAGGTTAGTCAGACAAGGAGAACTCTTCACACAATGACTCTTGTTCATTTGTGTTAATTGRAGAAGAGCCTTGACTCAAATCTGCTCACTTGGATCAGGCAATTTGTTCCACAGAACTCAAAAAAGACAGTGTCAAATGCACTCTTTGAGTCTATTCAGCAATACTGAACTTTGCCTTGCTTTTGCTGGTTTGCATAGTCAATGAGATACAAAGAGCAGCCATCCTCCCTCTGAAGATAAAGCAGACATATTTTTTCATGTATGGGAGAATTTTTTTCAAACAGTGGAGTTGAGATTTGTTTTCATTCATAAGGCAAGAGTTTCTGAACTTTCCTTGTTTCTGGTGTTTCTAAAAGGGAAGGAGAAGAGAAGAAAGAATTCTCTTCATTATCATTAATGGGAGGCCTAGACATCTTGAAATTTTGAAGTTCCCAGCCACAATTCCTTATTCTYTTTAGTMATTTCTGGTTTTGTGGTTGTTGCAGGTGAATGATGCAGAGAAGGTATTTTGAAAATGGACAGAGAGCTTCCCAGCAGAGGGGACATGTTCAGGAAGTGCAGCCGGGAGCTCCAGCAGAGCCCATGGAAGCTGCGACAGAAATCCTTATTTCTTCTGCTGGAGAAAATTCAAACACAACTTCAGCTAGCTTCTTGATTGGAAATTGCTTTACTTTGGATCAGAACAAAGCTGTGAAGGAGCACTTGATTGTTAGAAGATACAGTTTTTTTGGCTAATTCTGCTCCCACTTAATGTCTCTTGAAGCATTCAGGAGAAGTAGTTGATTATTTAAAAGCACTGCGACCTGCACCTGCTGTAGAGGGGAAAAGAAAAAGGAGACCCTTTTAGATTTATGTACAGCATTTCAGTAAGATGAACAGCTTTTTCTTCACAGTGGATGTCTGTGCCATACCAAGTTGGCTTTCTGTGACAATTGGCTGCTGTTTTTCCTTCTGGAACACCTCCAGGGCTTGCATTCAGGGCCACCACTGAAGTGCCTGGAGTGAGTTTACTTGTAATGCCTCTAATTCAATGAGGAAGAAATAATTAGAAAATAACAAATTGAAAGAGGATACCTGCAGGTTTTTAGGTTTGTTGTATTCAGTAAATATTTCATTAGTGAACTCAGGGAAAGGTAAAAAGGCAGCAATTTAAAATTTGACTTTTGAAAATGTGGTATTTTTTGCACTTTGAAAAGGTCAGTCTTACAATGAAGGAGCAAACCTAATTTTCTGTTTGGTTTTGCTGATTTTGAACCATAGTGATGGAGGCATATGAAACAGAGCAACCTACTTGATTCCTGTGTCCTCAGTAAAAMCCACTGCCCTTCCTGCCACTGCAAGTGTGAGATCATCACTTCTGGAGAAATTATTTTGAGAACATATCCTTCTATAACAACCTTAGTAATAGTAGAGAGCAGTGAATTTGAAATGCTATAGTTGCACATGACCTAAATCACAGCAATTACACTCACCAGTTTCTAGTGAAGCAGCTTTCTGTTTTCAAAGAAAATGGAGACCAGTGACTAAGTGTCTCTTTTGAAATCTTTGCACAGAAAGAGAACGTGAGATTTTTGTAAGTTTTACCGGTAGGGAGAGTTTCTAGACTCTGCAGCAGCATTCTTCTAAAATCATGTGGCAGAAAAAATATGTCCCCACATGCTTTGCTGAATTTCTTGTAACTCAGTTTGAGCTGGAAACTAATTTGCTGATGAACTCTCATACCCCTTGTAAAGTATGGGAGCCTTGGAGTGAATCAAAGTCACAGCTTCACTTTCAAAACTCAGTGCAGTCTTATCAGTTGAAACGGTGGAAACACTGTCACCTGTCAGCTGCTGCTTAAAATGCAAGAAATTCTGCAAGATGGGAAGCTGTGTATCTGTGTTGAGATTTTGGGGGGTGTTGTGGTATTTTTCAAAATATATTCTTACACTGTTCTTGCTATAGYACAGTGGAAGTTTCATTATGAATTTCATAAAAATTTATACAATAAATATTTTTAAACATTCTGCAATTAAAAGTCTGCACRTGGAAAGATGAGGTAAATATCACAAAATTATTTCCATGTGCTTTGCAGCAATAATACTGTATGAATGATTGTTAGGAGTTGAAATTTAGTTCATGTGAGTTAAAAATCACTAAGCATTTGGCTTCCATATTTTGGGAGTGTTTTTAATAATCAAGAAGAATAGAAATGAGATGACATCACTAACTAAAATACAAATCCTTGAAACATTTATGGCATACCAGCTGTCCAAGAAGCATCATCATCTTCTGACAAATTATATCCTCTGAGGCTTGATGTACAGGAGTCAGATGTGCTATCTCAAACACTCTGCTGACTGAGTGATAGACTTGAAAGGTATTTGAGAGTTGTCTTTCTAGGACCAGGCAGATGCAAGTCTTACTGACCCAGAGAGATTTATGAGCATCTAAGCAAAGTGTAGCTTCCTCAGTAAAGGGACAATAGATTTACCAGTTTTACATTTCATGTTGTCTTATTTTGTATCACTCGACATCAATTCTTGTTTTGAAATGTTTTTAAGGAACTCATATTCCTTTTAGAATATTAATGCTTGTACCCCTTAGTACTCTTGAGAAAATAAATATTAAATATAGTAAGATGGATTAATTTTTCATTTCACTGCTCATTGCTTTCCTTTCAGCTTCTTGCCTGATTACATCAGTGGTGATTTTGATTCCATTCAGCCTGAAGTCAAGGAGTTCTACAAGGTCAAGGTAAATTAAATCCTGAGTTTTTGTGTGATAGAGCATTGTAAGATCCARGCCATTAGTACTCCCATTGGTCATTAAGTGATTCTGGCTCCATTGCTTTCTTTGAGGCTTCAGCTGTGAAGCACCTGAGAAGCTCAGAAGTTGTGCTTTSTGGCACTGTACGAATATTAAGTAAACATGGGAGGTGTGCTACTGCCCGAGTCCTGCACAGGGTGACTTTTCATAGCACCAGGTGAGGAAGTAGATCATGTGTTGCTAGAGGTTACAGTTTGTACTGTAAAAAACTAGGATGAAACTTCCTGAAAAATCTGTGACTTCTTTTGCATGGTGAGATACAGATAAATTAAGATTACCTTACCATGATTCCCACCAGGCTGGCACCCACAGACTAGAGAGGTTTTCTCTATGTGATATTTGTAAAGGTGTACCTTTTATGAGGAAAGGTGCAGATGGGGAAATCTGTCTCTTTCCTCACCCCCCRAAGCATTGAATTGCAGTCAACTACTTCTGCTACCCCAGTGGAGTGCCCTCCTTCATGAGTTAGTGGATAAATTCCTGCCTGTGTTAATTTATTTCCAGTGAGCAKCAGAAATGTAAACTCACTTTTCTTACATCTTAGGGCTCTAAGTTCTGCCTTTACCTGACTGTTTGCTATTTAACACTTCACCTGCCTGCCTGTTTGGGCTTTTGTGATGAGCACGGTTCTTTGCCCTGGCATCCTGGACAGCAGTGTCTGCAAATTCAGAGTCAGCCTTGGTAGGACAGCTTACCTTTGCAGCAGGCTGCACTTGCAAGAATAGTTAGAACAAAAGGGTTCAGACTGTGAGGGGAGGGCTGGAGGAGTGTGCAGAGCTGGGTTTTAGTTTCTCTATGAGCACTGTGGCATTTTATTTCCAAATTCTACCCCATATTTTAGAATGGAGAACTGTGTGGTGGCTGTTCACCCCTAGGAAAACCACTCAAGAAAAATACTCAGGAATCTTTAAATTATAGCTTGGGAAGTGAAAATATAATAAAAAGCTTTGGATTAATGCTATTCACTACAGACTAGAAATTAATGATCTGTGAGTAAATGGGTTCAGGAAATGTTTGGACAATACTCTTGGGYAYATGGTGTGACTYTTGGAGCTGATGCTGTRCAGGGCTGGGAGTTGGACTCGCTGATCCTTGTGGGTYCCTTCCAACYCAGCTTCTTGTGTGATTCTGTAAAAGGGGAAACTACAAAATGCACTACTCTGTCATGGACATGGGCAATCCCTGGTATCAGCACAGGCTGGGGGATGAGCCGATCAAGAGCAGCCCTGGGGAGAAGGCCCTGAGGGTGCTGATGGATCAGAGTTTGGATATGACCCAGCAATGTGCACTCACAGCCCAGAAAGCCAAACGTGTCCTGGGCTGCATCCAAAACCAGGTGAGGGAGAGAATTCTTCCCCTCTGCTCTGCTCTGCTCTGCTCTGCTGAGATCCCACCTGGAGTGCTGCCTCCAACTCTGGGGTCCTCAGCTCAGGAAGGACAGTCAACTGCTGGAGCAAGTCCAGAGAAGGGCCACCAAGATGGTTAGTGGGGTGGAGGGATCTCCTATGAGGAAAGGCTGAGAGGATTTGGATTGTTCAGCCTAATTGTTTGGGGTGACCTAATTGCAGCCTTTCAGTACCTGAAGGGAACCTACAAGAAAGATGGACTCTTTACAAGAGCATGTAGTGACAGTACCAGGGGGAATGGCTTCAAACTGGTAGATGGAGGTTTAGATTAGATATTAGGAAGAATTTCTTTACTTTGAGGGTGGTGAGACCCTGGAACAAGTTGCCCAGAGAAGTTACGGATTCCCCAGCCCTTATGTGTTCAAGGCCAGGCAGGATAGGGCTTTGAGCATCCTGGTCAGGTGGAAGGTGTCCCTGCCCATGACAGGGGGTTGGAACCAGCTGGATGTCCTTTAAGGTCTCCTGCAGTCCAAACCACTCTATGATTCTGCTGTTAATGCTTCTATAAACAGCAGGCTGGTAGGCAGGTAAGTCCTACCAATAAATGCAAGTTAAGGATCATTCAATAGGGGGGGCAGATGGAAGAGGTAGGAGGTGGAAGAATACAGTGGCTATTCCCTTTTTCCACAGGGATTACTTTTTTGGCCATGACATCCTTTCTGTCAGCTCAGGTGCTGCTTACTGGTGACACACAGGTTGCATCTTCTCTACAAGCACACAGTGAACCATTCTGCTTCGCACAGAACCATTCTGTACAGAGTTAATACAGCTGTGCAAGGGCTGGGCTGATGGGCCGTGATGGAAGCAGTAATTCATCAGGATTGTAAAGGTGTAATGAACAGCATAATCTAGACTAACAGAATCCTTGCCTGGAGTCTTCATAGAAGACTGAGGAGAATACAGATAGACTAGGATTTTAAGTTTGGGTGTAGATGGTAGGAAAAAAAAAATTTGCATTTTTTAATTAATTTTCCATAGTCAGAAAATTAGAATGGTAAATATGGGTGATTGTCTAAGGAGATATTTAGAAAAAAAAAAATTAAACAGAGAGAGGTGTATGCTTCTTCTCTTGTAAAGTATCTTGTTCATTAAAGCACCCTCTGTTGTCCAGACAATTTCCAAAGCCACTGTCTTTTGGAAATGATGTATGTGTTCATGACCCAAAATATATTAGGGCTGCTTAAAACAAGCTGTGAGAAAGCTTCAGGTGAGTAGATCAGTGTAGCACCATTGACTTTAGGGAAGCATTATGCTGTGGGTTACGGGTGCTTCCCATACCATCCTTCCTTACCCATATGTAGTTTACACRCAGAGACAAGGTAAGCCATTATCATTAGAATTTATTATTGCATTTTTTMAAGTATTCTCTTTCATCAATTGTTTTCAACATCACTTAAGTGATGAAAGCAAGAACAGATRTATGTCGCTACAGGAAACATGACGTACAGATTCCTGAAGGCAAAGAGTTTTTTCTGTATGGGAAATCTTTAAGCCATTTGCTCTGGTGTTTTTATTTGAGCAAGGATTACAAGACAAGTGTTTCCATTTTCCCTTTAGAAGGACAATCACCATTGTATTGGGGAACCTTATTTAAGTGAAATTCATAAGCGTGAAGCAAATCCATTTTATCTCTGTTAGGTGTAGTAAGCCATAGTGAAGACATCTAAAGGCAAAAGTTCTGTTTTGGAAAGTAACTGAGTAACAGTCTTCTGAGTAGGATGTGTAAGTGTGGAGTTAGGCATTCCTTTTGGGAGAGAATAAGTAAGCATGTGTCAGAGGCTTTTCAGCTTTACTTTTTATTTTCTGTGGTCTTGCTTTTGCCTCATTGGCTTGTCAAGGCTGTACTTGTAATCTTCTAATAAAAATTATTAAAATATTAGAGCTTATTTCCCCCCTTTCTTACAGTTAAATAATATTAAAACTGCACCTCAAGTGGAAATGAAATGTCATGTTTAAAATTTCTTTTCAAAATCATATTGCACTATAAATGAACGATAAAGAATAGCTATTTAGTATCCTTTATTCTGTGTATTTTCTGTCATTGTTAAAATAGATATTGAGAAGAGTTTTTGTACTCTCATGGTAAATATGCATGTTCATATGATTCCATAATAGGTGCACTGGCATTCTTTCTCTCTACAGTCTGAAGCACATTGGAAATGACATTGCACAAAGCAGGGACCATTTGTAGTGATATTTCTATCATTTCAGTTTCATCTTTTTCTTGCTTTAGCTGAATGTTTCTATTATTGAAACCTTTGAAATATTGCTTTGAAGTTAAAGCAGCCATTTGTATTGTTCTGCCTCAAATAAGGTTCTGTTTCTGAAGTCTTAAGTCCAAAGACATTATCTAAAATTACACCAAATCTGTACTTAGGCCTAGAAGCAGAAGGTTGAATCCAGTGCCCTTTGAAATCCAGACTATGCTATTTATTAAAAATTCAGTTTGGTTTTTCCTCTAAGCAAACTTCATCTGCCTTGAAAGGCTGCTGTAGACTTAGTAGGCTCTACTTCAGCTCTGTAATTCAATGCTGTGAACTTATTTGCAAATCCACTTCTTTTCCTATTCTCTTTTCTTTTTGAGTCCCATAGAGCCGCTTATTTTTGCAGGCAGTTCTGCAGCTGTAGCACTTTTTCCTTCCTATTTTCATTTCCAGGTTTAATGGTTATCAGGGCTGTAAAAATGTTTAATTAGTGGGGTGTAGGTATTGTATCTTTGTTCTGTGATGATGCACCTATAATTAGATCCACAAAATGTACTTGTAACACTGATGTAGTGCTTTTATGTCTCTTTTACTTCTACACTTTCTTGATAAACTGCATGTTTTAGGCCATGATTCTTTGCTTTCCAAGGCCAAAATTTTAATAATTTTATGAAATCACAATGTTAATTGATCTCCCTCAGTTATGATACTATAATTTAAAACATAKAAAATCATAGAGTTTTTCTGTGACTATTTTTTTTTTCTAATACTAATTTTTAATACAGGATGGAACTTCAGATATTAAAATGCTTGACTCATTTACAAAATTCTTGTTAGACTGAAACAGTGGTCTAAGAAACAAAAACATGGTTCGTTTTAGGGCCTGACTCCTTTGTGAAATATTTTAAGGTTTCAGAAGGAACTGTAAAAATTGTGCAGGTGGATCTGGAACAATTCAGTCTTGCTGTTCGATTGGCTACTTTTGCTTGACATTCACTACTTAAGTTTTCAAGCAACCCCTTGTTTAATATGTCCTGCTGAAGACAACTTTGACAAGTACAAAAAGTGCTATGACTACCTCAGTTCATCTTCTGATGTGCTGAGGGTGCCTAGTGCCACCTGGATTTTGATCCAAGTTGTAGGGTTTTTTTTTTTCCTACTGATGTACATTTATTGAAAAAAAGTTCAATGTCTTAATATAGACAGAGGTTCATCAAGTCAAAATTATTTATAAGGCCGGGATGGTCCTGTTATTAATAGTTCAATTTGTATATGAACATGTATGCAATTTAGGATTTTAGACTAAAGAAGCTGTGCCTTAGTCATGTAATTATTCAACAGGAGCTTTCACAAATGGTTTGTTCTTGAATAATATGTCTGAGGCCTTGTCAAGATTGTGTTTCCAAGTGACTTGTCTAGGTGCATCTGGTTATGTGGATTTCTTATTMATGCTAAATGAAAGTAATAGCATCAAAATGTTCCAGATATGTCATAAATTTGTAAGACATTCTGTACTTGGTGGCAGTTTTGTAAAGGTGAACATGATAGACAGTCACACTAGGTCAGATCAAAGGTTCATTCAGCTGGGCCAGCACAGAATACTTTTGAAAGCAAAAGTATGCACAGCWGGCTTCTTTGATACAGTTTTTCATCACCCTCTAATGTATGGCCTAAAAATTTCCTAAGTCAGAGGTGTATCTTTGTGTTTAATAGCTTCACAGTTTGGTTTAATTTTCCCCAAAGTTAAGCAATGTGTTCTCTTGTTTAAATGTTTATAGTGAAGAAAAATCTGGGTTTTGGATGTTTTTGGCTTTGAGCTTTACTTTTTGATAGTTGTATTTGAGTCTCCTGAATTCTTGTATTATGATTAAGAGTGGGTAAACATACACTGACCACCTTTTCACTACCATTCTGATATATTGGAATGACTGCCTAGTTACTAGCATTCCCACAGGTATGTAGGGGTGTGTGCACAACTATGCCAGTGGAATGTGGCATATGCCAGACAATCAAATTACAGCCTAAAATTATGTACAGCCTGCACAGATGTTTTATGTCCTGCTGAGTTAATATATGTAAAATGTCTGAAAAGTCCTGTTGAAAGGAATTTTCTCTAAAGCAGAGGATTTTGGACTGTGGGCTTGCACTGTGCTGTTCTTTACGTGCCTTCGAAAAACAATCCCCAAAAAATCTCTGTCCAGTTCTAGATCGCTCTTCATGCTTTCACAAAGGTAGCAGCTTACAGAAAACAGTGTCTGCTTAAATGCAGATGAGATTTGAGAGGAGGGGACAAGGAAAGCACAAGTCAAATTCAGGTACACAGTCCTGCATTTTTCTGCGTAATGTTGGTTCTTTATATCTGAGTTACACGTCACTCCATTTGAACCTGAAGAAACAGCTACATCCTACTTCTGTTGTAAGAGCAATGTAATATCATTGAAATTCTGAGAGTTTTGAGGTCATTGAGAGCTACTATGTATGTTTATTAGAGCCTGAGTCAGTCCCTCATTTATACAGGAGGTTTGAGAATTGAATTTGGCCAAATTCTCATTCCTTATAAAAGGTATTACTCTATTTTCCTTTGCAGTTTTTTGCTGCTTGTAATTTAGCTTTTGGAGACATTACAGCATAAAGAAATTAAGAGATCAAATTTTTATTAAAGGTGGTTTGTCTTTCTTTTGCTTAGGTTTGAAATGACAATTTTCAGCTTATGAGTTGCTTGCTTTCTTCTAACAAGTGCTTTAAGCTGAAGCTCAACTGTTTGACTGTAGAATATGCAAGAAAACAGTGCACCATATAACAAAAATTATGTTGGTGGTATTTTAGTCTTGCATCCAATTCCAGTTTAATATTATGTTGCAGTATGAGATTTATTTCTCCCTTCCATTGGTTATGGCCCGAGGAAGGGAAAGGGTAGAATCTATATTGCATTAGACACTTGAGTTACTTCCAAGACTTTTAAAAAATTTAATCTAATGTTAATCTCTGAAAGAAGTCATTACTCTGATCTGTCAGCCTGTGATGGGGAAAATAACAGAAAAGTTTAAAAAAGTAGGAATTCATTGAATTAACTTCATTCCCAGTGCAAGGAACAAAAATAGGTATTTTGAACAATGACAGCTTAATCTGGAGAAGGAAATTGAACAGTTATTTTGTGATTAAGCCTCTTCACACAGAGACAACTTTGATAAGGTACTAGAGGCTGAAAACTCAGATTATAGGTCATTTTAGATGTAAATGGGATATATCCATCCATCTTTTAATTTTTAGAGAATTTAAGAGGAAATTGTTCCTGGAGCATGGGGCTCAGTGCCCTTGCCTATGGACTCCAAATTAGAACAGATTCCAACAAAGGTGCAGAACCAACAACTTCATGGCTCATCAAATGTTGCTGCAAGCTCAAGTTCAGCCCAAATGTCCTGTGGGATTTATGAGCTTGATGCCATTTTGTGGCAACTCATGAGCCCAGCAAAGCACAAGTCTGGCTAGAAGCAGGTACACAAACTTGATCATTAACCAAGAAAAGAGATCCCCAAAATGCTGATGTTACAACTTTTGAGTATTTTAAGAGGCAGCTTGTCAGCCTGTGCAAATGATTTTATTGTGAATCTTGTCAATGAGCAGTCAGCTCTCACTTCAGAAGCAGAGTGAAAAGATGGAATCTGTTGCTGATTTCGAAGTAGTTTTTTGGGTGGACTGGAGCAGAGGAGGAGGAGGAGGAGGAGGAATGTTTCTGACATGCTTTCAGGGACCTATAGCAAGTGTGTTGGGAGTGCATTCCCTTGCTTTAAAAGGAGTGTGTGGACTACTCAGGATCATTCTCCCTCACCTCCAGACTCCAGAGGCAGATTCCTCAAGGTCACCATAATCTTTGGTTCTTCATCTTTGACACAACTATGAACTTAAAAAGGCACAATAAATTGGGATGCATGATCCAGGAATTGCATGCTTAGCCTATCATAAAGTTGCCCTTGTGATACTTAAACTTCACTTACAGAAGTACAGTTACAAAACCCCAAGAATGTTAGTCCAGAGGCAATAAGGTTGGATTTGTTCTATTTGTGTTCACACTGAGTGCTCTACCAATCACAGAATGAAAAAGAGAGAAAATTATGTGTGTTGTCCAAATTAGAGAAGTTAAATGCTTTTGTAGCTTTACAGTGAAACTACAAATGAGCTTCATCTGCCAAATATGAACTTGCCAGTGTTAGTTCACCAAGTCATGGAAGTGTAAGGTTATTTATAAACCAAGACAGAGGTAGAGTCCAACAGAAAAATTCAAGTGCAGCTTCTGGAGCACAGACAGTTATTTTTACTGATTGAATTTTGAGTAGGTCAATAGCATGCAAAATACAAGGTTTGTTTTTATAGCTGCACTCAGAAATACTGCAAGATGGTAAAAGTTACATTCACATATACCAGGAGGAAACTTAATTAAGAAGCAGTTTTTGAAAGAAGATGTTAGTGGCAGAGAAATACTATTACAGGGAGTTGAGGGCAATGAAAGAACTCCACTTCTGGCAGCTTTAATTACAGCCAGGCAGAGAAATTTCTGCAAATTGGAGTATTGCTCGTACTTACCTTTCTTGAAACCTTCTCCTTTTATTTTTCTATCTGTAATATACTTTTGAACCCTTGCTGTTTTCCCTGTCATCAGCAGTCATTTGAAGCTCTGTTTTCCTGTTTCAATTCTGCTGTTTTCCTTGAGCGCCAGTAGAGTCCAGCAAAGAGGTCTCAGATGAAGCTTTGATAAGCTGATGTGCAGGAAGAACAGCTGAAATCTGGTCAGTTTTAAGACTGAGTTAGTTTGTGTTCTGGTGTGCTGTTAAATTCCCTTCAGTTGAAGAAGCTATGAGGGTCTTTGATTAAAAAATAATAAAATTTCTATAAGTGAAATAGATCTGGAGTTATAATTAGAAATGGAAACAGTCCCCTATGTGATGAAATGAGTTAAGATAGAAAAATGTTAGAGAGAAGAAAATGAGGAATGGAAACTGTGAAAAAAAAAGCAGAAACTCTTTAAAAAATTAGGAGAAGGTAAGCATTTTAAAAGAGAAAAATAAAGATAGGAGGCAGAGAGCAGGAAGAGAGCTGGATAGAAATAGAAAAAATTGCCAGGCACATCAGCAAATTAAATCTGCTGTCACTTTTTTATGGTTGTGAATAAGTGACTGGGATAAAATAAGCACATGCATAGACACCATATTTTTCTAATCTAAAAGTACGATTTTCAGTTTATTACCAAGGAGTGCAGTGTGGTTGATTTTGGTGGTTTTTTTTTTGTTTGTTTGTTTGTTTTACATGGTTTTGGGATTTTTTTGTTGTTGGTTTGTTTGTTTGTTGCCTTTTTTAATAATTTTTTTTTCATTAAATAGGAGTTTAAATATCTTTGTTCCATCCTTGACTAAGCTTTGATGGGAGATTTATCTGGTGAAGAATTAAAAAATCATATAGGGAGATAAAAACATAACAAACGACAATGGAAGTTTGAATGTATTTACAGTAAATTTACAGGTGTTAAAACACTATTTTGTCCAAATTCTCCAGCAGCTCCTGCTGTATTGTATAATGTTTCCAAACAATTGTTAACCCAATTGAAACAACTAATTCAGGGAGCATTTACTTAGTAGTTAATTGATAATTACCCTTTGAGTAAGGAATGGACGATTCACCATAAGTTGCTAGTTAGCATTACCAGAACTCAGTTAACCAGTTAACAGTTCTTGGGACTGTAAGATACATTTCCTAACGGAAATATTAACCAGTGTACTAGTGGAGTATACTCAAGCATCAGAGCATGTTGTGTTTCCTATATTTTTTGCAGGTTTTTTTAGCAAATAAATGTACTCATGAATACCTACCATACCTGCAAAAGTGCATTTCTGATCTGGCATCAACTGTTGCTTTCACAGCTGAATGTGGGAAGGTCTCTAGAATGATTCAAAAAATCTTTTCCCCATTAACGTTATGCTCAAGATATCAAGAACTCATCCCAGGCTAGAAGTGGGCCATGTGGGAGGAGGAAATTGTGAATGCCACAGTTCAACTTCCATTTTATTCTCTCACTTATAAGATTAAACAAAAGAGAGGGTCAAGGAGGTCTGACACTCGTTTAAGTATTTCTCCATCTTGGAAGCTCCATTGCAATTCCAAAACATCTCTGATCCCACCTGGCTTTAGCAAGCGTAGTGTGGTCTGAGGGACAGGGTGTTGCAAGTTATATTTTTCTCAACAACAGTATTCCATATGAAATATGTTTGTCTTGATCTTGGACAGGGGTGGGGAGAAATTTTCAAACATTTTTTGTAATTTGTTGAATGTTTGGACAAGCCCAGGCAGTTATGGATTCAAGCATAAGCTTTCCTTTATTTATTGAGTTTCTGTATGCTTCAGTCCTTGTGCCACCCTCAGTGTACTGCCCTGGCTGTGGTTTTCAGCTCTGGGCTGCACACAGTGACTGCCAAGGAGCCATTCCCACAATCCAGGAACAGTTAGAAACAGTCCAGCCAAAAGAGACATCCCTTCCCTCCAATTTTACCATTTCTGTGGATTTGCATATGCCCTGAAATCCAAATAGCTGCTTGTGACCAAATTCAGTTTCTTTCTGCTTTGCTCTCCTTCTATAGAAGAGCACCCTTCTAGCTGTGAGCCTTCAGACTTTCAGTGCCTTAGATGCAAAACAACTTTCTTGCTTCCCTGGAAAGTCTTTTCAAACACTTTTTCATAAAAGATAACTGGTTTGTTCCAATTGACTGGTTGTAGTCCTTGGCACCAGGATTCCAAATAAAGTGTAATGCCATGCAGCAGTGTCCTGGTGTGAAGTTCTGTTCCAGTCCAAGTTGATGGCAGTTCTGTGATTATGACAGGATTTTCAGGATGGGTCCTCCCAAAGCCCACCATATGCAGAGAGAAGCCAAAAGCCATGGTCGGCTCTCAGTTAATCTCTTAGAATTAACAAAAGGAGATAATTGATACTTGTGCAAAATTTTCAGCTGATTTAAGACTAATTATTTAAGACAGATTTATGACAAATGGTGAGGCTTTCAGGACTTTGTACAGGAAAATAGATTACATGCCACTAAGAGTGAAAGTCCGTGATTCTCCAGTGGATGCGCCCTCCTGCAGAGAATACAGGATAGCCCTGTGGAATGTTTTGATGTGTCAATGTCTGAATGCCTTGCAGACCTGAAGTTTGAGTGGATTAATATGTAGAGATTGAAAGTGATAGGAGAAAGAGATAATAATTGCATTTGACAATTTTTGACAAGTTCTTTCTGAATTTGTTCTATATAGTCAAAATTGTAAGTCTGGGTTGACAGCTTATAGATGCTTTGGGATAGCTCAGAATTCCCTGTGGCAGGAGGAAAGTGTGGTGGAGTGGTTAGGTTTGGGAATGCAATGGTATGAGAAGTTTCAGGTCTCTTAGGGAGAACTATTTATCACTTATTTGATGTACTTTTAGTGGCAAACTCAAGATGCTTTGAAGGGTGAAGGTAAATCTGACATGGTTTGATAAGTTCTGGAAAAAATTGTAAACATGAGCTGTCCCCAAATCACATTACTGGTGTTTAGACAGCCTCTCTTTTAGTTAAATTCGCTTTTAAAGAAGTTACACAAAAGGTACTGTAAGATCCAATGCCTTCCAGTCCTGTTACCTATTAGTCATCACAGATAGTGGTGATAGTCACGCATAGGCATGATAGACATCCCACTCTACTATCTTTTTTTTTTCCTCACTTTTTCCAGTCATTCACTATTTTAAAATAATGGCCCGTGAGTGTTTCTTCCTGAGAGTTTTGTCTGAGCAACAGACAAAGTAAGAGAAAATGAACAAAGTGAGAGCATTATAGTTAGACCAAAAATCTGAATTCAAATACGACGTGAGAGGCAGACTTTGAAATTGCACCTTAAAAAATTCATTCATAGAATGCATTTGTGTAACAATGAGTGAAACAGTACACAGACATGCTTTCTAAATGGCTACCATCCTTGAAAATTGTATTGAAATCCCTGACATTTCAACCCCCAATTATGTGCCTGAGTGTAGGCCCTACTTTGGTCTTTGATGATTCAGTGGAAGGGTGTTTAGGATGTCGTTAATCAGGACTGCAGGCATCAAGTGTGATGAGACAGGAGATCTCTTCCAGTTGCTGTGTTGACAGATAAGACAATTTTTGAAGTCTGCTTGTCTGACACTTGTGTAGGTATCCAATTTAGAAACACACAGTATCCTCTACCTACTTTTCAGCAGTTAATAAATGTTTAGCAATTACATTTTAAAATACTGTCAGAAATTTAAAACAAGCCTGATCTGGAAGATAAAACTACAGGTTTTATATTTCACTAAATTCATACATTGCTCTTGAAAAGACAACCTAATTGAAGTGAATAATGTGGTGCTTTCTTAATAAATTTCTCTGTTTAAAATCATACAAAGTAAATAAAGAAGCTCTTTAGAAATGAACTGCCGAAAGTTAAGGGAACAGACAGAACTGGTCATCTTACTAGCTGGCATTTCAGGAGGCATTTGAATCTAGAGTAAGCTAAAGAAGTTTTTGATAGGGTTAGAGATTAGAAAGTAGAGAGAGTAGAGAGTAGAGAGTAGAGTTAGAGATTTTTTATTATTTTTGTTACAGCCATTTTACTTCAGTTCAATGCTTACATTTGAAAAAAAGTTTCTTTTCTCTTTCAGTGTATGAATAAAAATGAGGTATGAGATGATGATGAAGTCTAGAAGAGCTTGATGCTGAGAAGTGATTGACATTAGGTACTGAGTTCAGCCGTTAAATCAGCTTATTTTTAAATACAAAATGTGGTTTCATAAGCTTATTTGTCTCTCTGTAGTATATAAAATCACTTTATTTAATAAAGGGTAAAGACACAAGTTTGGGGCTCAAGTATGGAACAGAAGGGAGGCACAATAATGTGTTGATTGGGGTAGTAGTTGGTCAACATATGTAACCCAGCCAGAAAATTGGATGCAGTCAGCAAGGAATAACTGAAGTGCTTTGTTGACTATTGTACAAGAAACTTGGCAGCAAAATAGAAGTACTAAGCCAATTATTATTGGTATGCAGATAGATTTTTACATCTTTACTGGAAATACGGTGAAGTAGCAGAAATTGAATGAATAGAAATATTATGTTATTAAAAAGAAAAAATGGTTAATGTGAAATTTTATTGTATGTTTACGATGAACTAAAAATGAGGTCATCTGATTTGTACTCATGTCTTTAGGCATTAGGGAAAAATGCTATTTAAATGGTAAAACCCAGGTGTACCTGATTGGTGGATGGTATTTCATTCAGCATATAGATAATATTTCAGCATGCAGTCTCTGAAGAAACCAGATTATGTGGTATTTTCAGAGTTGTTTTGGTGGGCAGTAAAACATTTCTAGTACATTTGGGAGCCAAAGTAATTTTTGAATATAATGATGAGAAGTTGACTTGTGAACTGTGGAGATGAACAGTAATACTATGAGTTCTGTTTTGGGGGATTATTTTTAAACCTTCTGTAATCATATTTCAAAAGGGAAATGCCTTGCAAAATTGAGAGCATAAACCCATATAGAAGGTTATGCACTAAATAAAAAGAAGGCAAATTTTCACCCTTTTTGTCTTAAAAACTTCTGCCTGGAACTGGTCAGTAAACAAAATGAAAAACAAGAGTACAAATATAACCAAATGAACTCAGAGGAAACTAAGAGTGAGTGTGAAGCATGGAAGAGAATGAGGGACAATGAGAAAAAACACAGGTGAATTACAGCTCTCTTCTGTCAGCTCCACAATGGGTACTTAAGTTACCTAGAAAATGCAGAAAGATAAAGAAGTCAAACTGACCCATGAGGACAGCATGGTTATTGAAGGTAACACTCCATGGCAAAGCAAAACCTGCCTAAAGTTTTGGGAAAGAGGACAAGAGTAGTAGCTGGGGAAAAGCACACTGGCTATTGAAAAGAAGCACATGGAAGTGAAAATCGCTGTTGTTATCAGAAGGTGGCAGCTATACACTGGACAATAATCCTGCTTGACCTCCTGTTACCACTCTACTTTGAGCATAAAAGCTGGGTCAGGAGACTCAACATCCACATTGACACAGAGCTCGTGCTCTCAATCACAAGTGCAGGAGAAGATTCAGGCTTAGTGATGCTGGAGATGTGTCATTTCATGGAATGACAGTAGCAGGAGCAGAGGGGATCCCCTGATGAGGGAAGGCTTCACAGGCAGCACCAGGATCTCTCTCAAGGCCACTGTAGGTTTTATGACATCCCTGGAATGCCGCATGCGTCTCTGAAAACCTGTCTCCAAAACACATGAGCATGAGTCTGGAACAGGCTCAAAAAAGGCCTGCTGAAATGAGCAGGGGTCTCAACAGCCTGTTTGGTGGGAAAAGGCTAGAAGAGCTTGGATTGTTTAAACTAATGAAATAAAGGTAAAATAAATATATGAAGGGCTAAACATGAGGGAGAATATTTTTTAAAAGTCTTCATTTAAGATCCATTCAAATAAAATCAAGCTGCTAATTATAAATGTCCATAGATTGCAGTTGGGGCAAAAGTGGTTTAAATGGATGCTAGTAAGTTTGCAAGAAGTGTATCATGACAGGCTTCCTGTGATGGCACTGGATTAAATTTGATGAGACAGGAATTCTACCTGTTCTAGATTTTAACTAAAATCTTTAACTGCTTTTAAAAATGCAAAGTAGTGTTTGTGTGCATTTTATTTTGATTCCAATTTCCATCTGAAAGCAGCTTGATTAAAAAAGAGATCTCCAAAAACAGAGAGGAATTGTTCACCATTTTCTAAAAGAATAAAAAGATTCATACAATTAATAATCTGGCTAGAAGCATATTTGTCTGGGAAGGTAAACATGTCATTTAAGAATAACAACAAAAATGTTTTCTGAGTTGAGGTCATCATGAGTACCTCCTGAGAAAAAGCTTTTCTTTTAGTAGATAATATTTTGTTTTCCTTTTTGGATGATCAGTTTAGATGCTTCTGTTAACTTTATGAAACTGGCTTGGTTCTGAAGAAGGAATCCAGGCATATGGTTTTCTAGTTGTAACTCTAATCATTAAATGTAAACAGTGCAGGTGATTTGTTTGCTTCCTTTTTAAACCTGTTTAATCTGTAATAATAAAGAGTCTAGAGGCAAAACTGGATTTTACAATCATTGGGTTATTTTTCTTCTGCATGTTTTTAATAGCCAATTTAATGTGACCTGATGTGATTTGCAGCTGTTGTTGAGAGAGTTTGTATTTCATTTTCATGACTTTATTGGTAAATTTGACAATTGATAGACTAAATCTTGTTTAGAAATATGGGATGAGAATGGGCCTAATTTGAATTTTGATGCAAACATTCCTTCTTCAGTATTGCCATATTGAGTTGATTGTTGCCACCAATATTGTTCCAGTATTTTTTCCTCCAAATCAGATAGGCCTCTGGAGAGTCCAAAATAAAAAAAGTTCCTCTCCACAGGGAGAGTTTCACAAAAGCATGAATTGATAGGACAAAATGTAATGGCTTTAAAGAGGGCAGGTTTAGATTAGATATTAGGAAGAAATTGTTTTCTGGAAAGGTAGTGAAGCACCAGAACAGATTGTCCAAAGAAGTTGTGGATGCCCCATCCCTGAAAGTGTTTAATGCCAGGTTGGATGAGAGTTTGAGCAGCCTGGTGTAGTGGAAGGTATCCCTGCCTGTGGCAGAGGGGTGAACTAGCTGGTCGTTAAGGTCCCTTCCAAACGTTTTATGATTCATTTGGTGATTTCAAAGAATACAGCAAAAGCTAAAAATAACAGAGAAAAATCAATAAATCCTAATTTTTTGCATCAACATGTATCTGATTCACAGGTTCGGATCTCAGGCATTGATTTCTATATATTCAATAAACTGGCAATTTTAAACTGTACATTATTTTTTTTGTTTTAATTATTTGTCCTGCCTTTTCCTAACTGCTGATATGTGCATTGCAAGGCATAGCACTGGATTTTTCAAGGAAAAATAAGAATCTTCATACTTGCAGAACTGAAATTTGCTTTTCACTTAGCTATATGTACTAATCCAGGTGAGCAACAACTATGGTGAATGTGTGTTTTTCAGAGGAACTTCAAAGAGTTCCTTTGAACTACAAAAAGTGAAAAAAAAATTCAGATCAGATTTCCTGTTTAACCTCCAGACAAACCAGTTAACACATTTCATGCAAATGTTAGGTAAGAAATTCAGACAATCCATCATACAGGACAGTCCACAGATACATTAATCTGATTAGTCTGGATAAGCATCCTGAGAGGACTGTACTCAAAATCAAGTGGAGATGCATCTTTGGTGTAAACAGATGCAGATTTTTATCTGCTCTCTTGTGTCCTTCTATATGAAACAGCTTCCACATCAGATGTCCAGTTTGTGGTTATGGAGTGGGTTACAAGCCTGTGGTTGTGACTGACATTTTAATGCAATTTATAATCTTATGTTAACCTTTTTCCACTGTAGAAATACAGTGCAAAAAGAGGGAATTGTATTTTCTTAACTAAGACAGGATAGAGTCATAAGGAGAATAAGAGAGACAATGAAAGGAATACTGATTTTTACTTTTTTTTTCTTTTTATTTCTATCCCATCAAATATTACATTTCCAAGTCTGCCTGATGCATTGGTTTCTGGTTGAACTGCAGGTTGCAGTGCTTCCAGCTAAATTTCCTTAAAGACTCTACCATGCCTTGTCTTTTCTCCTGTCTCCTCTTCTTCCCAGCCTCTGCTGCCAGCTCAGGCTTCCTTTCCAACTTTGAGGTGATGTCTTTATCCTGATTGACCTGAATGGCTCTGTAGCATGACCTGGGGTAGTCTTGACCCTGAGAATTTTGCAAAGGTGTCTGGAACAACTCTCCACAAAGCTGTCACAGAGAGATCACTGCTTGTGCACTTGGGTTTCTCTTGTTGTATGCTGAGAAGTTGTAGGCTTGGAATTATCAATAAAGGAAAGCCCTTAACAGCTGCCTGAGAAATACACAGAGTGTTTAGAATTCAAAGTACTTCCAGAGCATCACCATGCCCTTGACAATTGGTTACTATATGTAATTATAGCATAATGTAATTATTCCACTAGTCTTCTTTATCACTCTGTAGTATGGGAAGTAATAAAATCTGCTGTGATTAATTTTTCAGCCAGAAAAGCCATCTCTGTAAGTGTACTACTGAGCAAGGAAAGCTACTGTTGTGCTACAAACAGACAGTGTTTATTCTCCCCACACCCTGCCTCCCTAGAGTGTTACTAATAGCTTACTTAAAAGCAGGTGCTTGATTTAATCTTGTCAGTGCTTTTTTGCATCTCTGTGCAGAAGAAGGATGGCTCAAGAAAAATCTGTACGGGAGGAAGGGATGATATTAGTTTAGGGATAAAGCACAGTTAAAGGAAATGGGAAAGTGCAAATTCTCACTAGCATTTCAGTCTGTCAGAGATGCCTTGCAAAAAACCTTTGTCCAACATTCTAAGGCAAATTTATTAGCTCATTGATCCATGTCCATGTGCTTCTGAATACTTTGTTTCCCTCATCCATTTTGCTTTATTGATTTCGTTGTGCATCCTGCACTTTAGGAGTCAAATGTATGATGTTTTTGTCATCATTTGTGGTGTCACAATACCTACGATCCCCATATGTTTTGGTTTTGTTCCCTGCCTCCACCCAGCATTCCCCACTCTAAATTCCCTCTCTCCACTTTTAAGTCCCTAGAGTTAAAACCAGAATTCCCCACTCTGTTTTTCCAGGGGGCTGTACTCCCCTCAGTCATACAGGTGAAGATCGTGGCTTCCCTCCTACACAAGACAGTTTGTGAAGAGGTTTACAAAGACTGGTCAAGCACTCTGCCTTCCCTGTGCTGTTGCCACTTGTTTGCCTCATTGAGTGCTTCTCAAGATTCAGTTCACACATTGATATTCTTTCACAGTCACTGGACAAACCAAGTAACTCTGGTTAGGTAGAGTGTATGTGTCTATATGTGTTCTTCCCTTTCCCCCTCCTTGCACTGGGATGCACAGGTTCAGTGCTGGACTAATCAGCATCTGGCTCAGTCTGCTCCATCCAGTTATCTCCTTTTAATTTAAGTCGAGGTTGGAGGCATCTTCTGAGTGTTCAAAGCATGGTCTTGTTTCAGAGCTAATGGTGAGGATGGGTGACTCTCCTGCTGTTAGTGACAGAGAAAGTTGGCACTGGGAACCCAGATTATCCAATTGCTTGTCAGGCCAAGAGGTGCCTACATGGGAAACTCAGAGAGGTGGCTGGAAAGACATCTTTCAGCTGGAAGCCAGGGCAGAGTATGGATTTCATTGCAATGGTGGTTTTAGTTTTGCTTTGGAATGTGGCTGTCGACAAAGGGGCTGGCCTTTGCCTCAGCCTGTCTGGAGGGCTGAGGTATCGACACACGGTGGATCCTGTCTGCAGCAGCCCTTGACCAAAAGGTTTAGGCAGAGAAACTAAATTAGGAAGGACACAAATGGGCCACTAGTGAATAGAGAAAGGTTATCATTCAAGGGAGAATTAGACAGATTGCTACTTTCCTAAAAAGTTGTGGTTTATGCTGTCTTTTCTCCTCTTCTGAGCTAGAAACCTAGGAAAGTGGTTAGCGAGTTAAAACATAGGGAATCAATTTGGATTGAATCACATTGGATTGAATATCAACTGAATATTTGGAAGAGAAGAGCAAAAAACAAGAGTTGGGTGGTGTGGCAGGAATATCCATTCAGATAATTTGCTTCTGTCTGAATCACTAGAGATTTCCAGGGTGATAGGGGACTCAGTATTAAATAGCTGTTAGGTTCACAGCTGATAGGGGGTTCAATATTAAATAACTATTAAGTACATGGCTTTGGAAGAAAAGGAATTTGTGTAAGAGAAGCAGGCAGTATATCAGCCTTCTCACAGGTGGGCTGTACAGTCATTGGGAGCACTTGTTGGACTCCTATTGAGAGGAATGTGGTATGCAAAAATAAGTATCTGGGGCAAAGTTCATTATTTATTCAAAGCAGATGAAATACCATGAAAAATAAAGTGGAAGATGAATTTGGAATGTTGCAAATCTTGGTAGCAAATCCAGCTGTAGTGTTCAGGACTCATACTGCCATTGGACTTTATTGGTTTTGTCCCCTGCTTTGCCAGCCCTAGGAACATCTGCACAGCAAAGAATTCCACTGCTTGTAGGTATTACCTGCTTACTGACTCCCAAATTCTTTATTTATGCACACTGTTTGTAATCTTCCATGTCTTCAGAAAGAACCAGCTGAGTTCCTTGAAACATATCTCTTGGGCCCTCAAGTCTAAGTGGGTCTTTCAAGGAACATGGATGCCTCCTCTCTCCCAGTCCAGAAGCTGCTCCTTACATCAGGGTTGGCATAAGACCAGTAACAGAATGGGACCAGAATTACTGTGCCCTCCTTGCAATGGGCTGTACAGAAAGAAACTCTACTTTGTTAGCTAAGAAACTTGGAGAAAATGACATCTATTCCTGAAGGAAAGGGAGATCTTGCTCTTAGTTGTTGCAGCTCAGCGGGAGAAGGGCTCAGTTCAGTGTTGCATCATGCAAAGCATAGATGTTGGTTGAGTTCTGATTGCAGTCCCCAGTGATGATGGCAGGCACTCAGAGTACGGCACAAGAATTTGATTTGCAAGATTAGTTACAAAAATGTGGCTTGAAGTTGAACTTTACATGATGCAAGTGAAATAAAACCCTCATCTCTGTTTCTTGTGGCAATTTAATTTTTTCACAACTATGATTTTTTTGAGAGAACAAAACAAGAAGTTTGGGAGCTGAGAGCTCTATGCAACTACATCAAACATCCTAATGTTGACTAATAACAGCAATCTGTCATACAAACATATCAAAATTGGCTGTGCTTCATTGGTAATGTTAATCAGACTGCATGGCAGTACCTTCTGTCACCAAAATGATTTACAGTAAGTGTGCAGATGTTATTTACAGTGACCTACTATTTCTTCTTGAATGACGAATTCTATTTCTTCTTGCACATCATGATCTTGGCTTCTTTAAAAATGAGCTCTGTTCACTCTCAGCCAAATTATTAGGAACAAATAAGTTGTTAATTAAAATGCCTGGTACTACAGAACTGCCAGAAGTTTAATATTAGCTAAATTTTGGCTGAGCTTGCTGAGAATAAAGGAAAATACCCTACTGTCAGAGAAGATGTGTTATGGCCTTTTGCACAACATACTGAAAGCAAAGCTTTTTCTTAATGCTATAGTCTTACCTAAATATGTGGTTGTTCTCTTCTCCTTTCATTCTAACAATCTAGCCAAATCTTTATTTGCTTAATTGTAATTTGAATGTAGTGATCACAGTGGTTTCAGTTTTTTTCCAGTGAATCCATTTAAAACAATGTATTTTATGTTCTGCTAGACTGCATTCAGATACCAATTTTAGGGTTAGACATTCAAAAAAATATCTGATGGAAAAGTGCTGATTTGAATTTCATTTGTATTACATGCACAAGAGTTGGTAAGAGTTCAAGTATTCAGGGAATAGAAAGAGTGATCACATACAATGCCTGGAAATGTAGCAGTACTTTATGAAGTTTACATCAAGAAGGTATTAAATCACTGTCTTTTACTTAGTAATAATATATTTTAATTAAAAACGCTCAGCTTTTGCTTTAAATCTACTGCAAAATAACTTCCACTGTGTATCTCCAGTGTGATTCATTCAAGTGAAAAACAAGTGTGTTGCATACTTCCTCTGTTGTGGGGTTTTAATTTTACTTGATGCAGCATGTAATTTTAGAGTGCTTAGTTTTTGAATTTCAAAAGGAAGGAAAAGATTCTATAACTAAAATGGGGAGGCAGAACAGATGATGATTGCTACCTTTTTAGGCTAACTTCTTTATTTTGTAAAAGTCAAGGTAAAGAAACTAAACGTTTAAGGAATTTTAGTATAGAGAAAGCACAGATGTACATGCATGACTATGTCTTCAAAAATTGTGAAGAGGTCGATGTTTGCCTTAAGCAGTTGTTTATCTGATTGGGAAATGGTGTCTTCACCCATGTGCCACAGATTGCTTCTTGAGTGTTTCTTCATTTATTTTCACAGTGCATGCCAGAAGTATTAATTCGTTGCACATTTGCAGGACTGAGATAGACCAAAACTTGCAAGACTGAGATGGAGAGAGACCAGACCTTGCTGAACTAAGGTGGAGAGAGGCCAAAATCCAGCGTAACACTCACAGAAGCCGTTTAGTGCCCTATATGACTGTGGTGCTGTTCACTGACTGCTTGCTCAGCTCACACCAGATTCTCCTGGCAGCAGGAGTGGCTGAACCCTTGATGAATGCTGTGTCAGTGCCTTGATCTCAAGGCAGTTTCCCTGTGAATCCTTTGGATGTGGATTATAAGGCTGCAGGCTGCTATGTGTAGTAAAAGTAGAGCATTGCCTACATAAGCCATGTTGGACATCTGCTAATTAGATATAGAATGAAAGGAATTGGGTGAGTTTTTGCTCAGATAAGGGAAAACTATTAAGTATCTGAATGTACTGTAATCTGTTGACATTTTAGAATATGATCTGCAGCTTGAAAAGCAAAGCCTCTTAACAAAAAAATTTTGTGGTCCAGTAGAGGCATAGGATTGCCATTCCATTATATGTGGGAAAGCACAATGAGTTTCTGCAAAAAGGGAAGCAGCTCTAAGACCTTTTGTCAGTAGAGAAAGGCTGCTTTCTATATAGCCGGTATTGCTTGTGTATTTGTGTTACCTTTATATTTTGTGTGGGTGCCCGAGATTTTAAAACATGGGTTTGAAGGAAGATTAGGAAAGAGATAGAGTGTAACTGGGCACCACTTGGGCTGGGAAGATATGTAACCCATGTGTGCAAAGAGGGATATGGCTGAATAAAAGACTTTTTAGTAAATATCAGGAATGCAGAGATCAGTTGTGGTGTGGTACTTTTTTTCTGTAAAGAAGTACAACTTCTGAGGCTTTGAAAAATCTCTTAATTAAACTGAACACAACACTTGAGAAAGAATGGAGAAAAACTCTCTTTGGAGTTATGGACAGGAAAACTTAAAGATTAATTTAATCTCTGTATTTTATCATCTGATGTGTGTATATATATTGCCTTCTCATAGCAAATCCAGCCCTGGAGAATGTTTAGAAAGAGTTTTCCTTGTAACAGTCTCATACCTTCAGAAGTGTCTGACAAATGTTTAACAGAGTGGGTTAATGGGTAGTCATTAATGTTCATCATTGTTTAAAACTGCTGTTCATGGAGAGCCTTCTGAGTGGTAGAATAAGGTGAGGCATTGATTTACTGTTCTGTGCCTGCTCAGTGCAGACATAACCTGTCTTGCAGTGAACTGGGTCATTGGGAAAACCTTCCTACCTCTGAACCAGCTAGCTGGCCTCCAGGAGCAGTGGTGGTGTTTAGATGTGTTTAGAATGTGAGACTCACCAAAGAAGACAGAGGCACAGCCCAGGCTGAGCTCTGCTGTGCATTAAATAAATCTTGGTTAGGTCCACTGCAGTTTCCAGTCCCAGCATTGGCTATGGTAGAGTCATAACCATTGTCTACAAACTCCAGTTAGTAAAGTGCCAAATAATCTGAAAACTTCAGAATTTGGGGGACTGTGTATCTTCATGTCATGCTATCTCTGCATGCTTCAAACTTACCATTCGGGCAAAATTTAGTGAAAATAATATGTTTGGAAGACTTGATTGAACTGAAACAAAAGTTTAAAATTACCCTTTCAAAATGAGCACATACAGCCTTGCTGAGCTTCTGAGGCATCTTCTCACAGCATTTAGAAGCAGTAAGCTACTTTTAGATCTCTGATCCAAATGCACAAGCAGGTCTTCATATTTTCTTTCTTTTCTTTCTTACGGCAGTTGTTTAAAATAGAGTATGGGTAGAACAAAGGAAAGTGGAATAGGAGAAGCTSCCAGTTCCCTAGAGATCTGATTATGTGTTAGAGTAGTACATTATGGAAATTTTATGTTGTGCCTTACTGTCTTGAGTGCTGCTATCGGTGAGTGTTGGGTCAGGTTCACTCAGCAATAACATTAGCCTGTGTAGCTGGCTAGAGAAGGTCAGAGCACCCCTGGATGTTCTGGAACCCTATGCTTTGTCTAGGCAGTAGTCAAGGAAATGTCTCGCATCCTTGCATATCCCGGATAATCTGTTAGGCCAGTCTGCCCCTGTGTGTGCACCCAGCGCCTTCTGACACTTTCATTTCTGTTTTAGCACAGCATGACACTCAGCGTTTTTTCTACATTCAGTTCCTGCAAGCCCATTCCAGCTCTTTGCACAAATGGCTGTGGCTTGCATTTTGTACTTTGAATATGCCCTGACAGTTCCATTGCCCTTTGGCAACAGCAGGTGCAGGAGGCCACATCCTGCTCTCAGTCATGGAGGGGAAGATCACGGGATCTGATCTGTCTTACAGATTTCAGTTCAATGTCATTCACTTTAGGCATATCCTACGGTATTAATAAACGTCAGAGGGGGACACCTCCTTTCTGGAGATGAACATTCTTTTGTTCTGTGACTTATCCCGTTAATGTATAGCCTATCCAGGTTGTGGTCAATGCTCACAGGATGATTAGTGGAGTGGGTTCTGAACAATCACCTGTTAGAGTGATGCCTTATCCATTAGGCTCGCCTGAAACAGAGGCCAGACAAACTTAAGAAAATGAGAATAGACAACTTTAATACAGGGCTAAAAGGCCCCCTGGGACATTAGGGCAGACAAAAGCCTCCTCCTGAGGCTACACACAAAATGGACACCGAGTCATGAGATCTTCACCTTTTATAAGTTCTGCCTTATTAACATATTGGGCCTTAATTCTCCAATGATATTCCAAACTTGCTCTCTCCCCCAACTCGCAAAAAAAAATAAGTTTTTACATATTTTGGGGCTCTGAGACAGCGAGGTGTCCTTGGATTCAGGCTCAGAGAAGGATTGTTTTGTCTAAAGATGCGAGAATGGTAGTTTTAGTGTTGTACTAGAGGAATACAAGAATACAGACGTATGAAAATATAGAAACTAAAAATCCTAAGGCATCAAGAGCAAGAAGCTGACTATATAGTGCGTTTGAATTGCTTGAACCTGTTATGTTGTGTTAGCTTTCTTCTGCCAGGGATCATAGCTATCTGTAAGAAGAGCTAGAAGTGACACTTCAGAAATCACTGTTGCTATGTAAAGCAGAGGAATATTCCACTAGGAGAGACCTAGGGTATACCAGTGCAAAATCTTGTGTTGCAAAGCTCTGTATTACCTGCGAGTAACTGGAGTTAGTTGGATATATGTTATTTATTTTATTTGATGTCACATCTGTGACCTGTTGAAAGCTTGAAGCATGTCATGTGTCACATGGAAATATTTTCAGTGCAGTAAGCTTGGATTTTCTGATTTCTAACTGAACAGYGCCATGAGTAGTTGTTTATATTTCATGCAGAAAAGTGACAGAGAGAAGGATATGCAGCTCAATTTCAAGGTGTTCCCTGTTTTTAAACCTGCAACCTCTGCTTCTTGAAAAGCAGGACTTGAAGATAAAACTGGTGTCCAACATAGCAAGTAAYCAAGTGCTCTCAGATCTAAGGACTGAATGTTTGTTCAGCAATTTCACTTTTCAATTGAATTTGGAATCCTCCGCAAATAGAAAATGCAGCAACTGCGTGAATATGATGTGTGACCTATTATTATTCAAGAATCTACCTCAGTTATGTGGAAATACAGCAAATAGCCTGCAATTCACTTGGAAATGTGTTCATATTCAATGGAACACTTGCTAGGGATGATGTCAGAACTGCTCTGCTGGGCAGTGCTTTAATTTCCCAAGCTTTCTCTTGTCTGTCAAAATGTCAGCGTGTCAATTATTTCTGTTCGTTGCTCCCAGATAACTTGGTGATCTTTGATGGAGAAGGATTGTAAAGCTGAGTAGTGGTTGCTGCTGCTGCCATTGCTATTATAATGATTATTGTTATTTATTTTCATTGCTGTTAGCTTTGCAACATGACTTGTTAAAATACTGAACAATTTAATTTTATTTTGAGTTTGTGAAGCCTGTTTTCACTGGTCTGCATTAAGGTGTGGCATCTGCAAAACCTATGCATCCTTTGTAATTCTTGGAGCCATAAGTTTCCCTTCAATACAGAAGATACAGCTAAATGAATCGCAATGTGCCTTTGAGTTTGGCACTGTTTACAACGTTGTTACTTCTGACATGAAGCTGCTGAGGTATGGCTAGGAACTTTCCTCCAATTAGTTCCCAAAAGCAACATCTCTTTTATGTGTTAATTTTTTGTCTGTAGTTAACATGGAGTTTATATGGGTAGCAACAAATATTTGCTTCATTCTGCATTACTGTTTCTGGTATCCTATAAATTTGTAAGCAGGATGTAGATCTGGTGTAGCAGTGTGGGGAGAGAGCCACTTTTCAATAACATAAAGCTCCTGACTCTCTCAGGCMCCAGCACATACTGGAAATGTTGTATAATCTGCCTGTCACAGGTGATCTGCCTCAAGAAAGCAAAAGAGATTTCCTGAAGTTTAAATTAGCCATTCCCTTCRTTGAGAAGGAGAAACATAACTGGAAAGAAAAACTGGAGGAGGAGAGGATGGACATATCATTTAACATGGGGAACACAGAAGCTGACCTGCATTGTGCTGAGGATATGTATCATCTGGCATTCTCCTYTTGATCTCTATGAAATGATCCTTAAATGATGGGGTATTGTAGACAGCAAATAAACTCTCCCCACWGAAAGTTTCTTCAATTCCTTGTGACACACAGCTGTTACACTGAGGCTGAGAGGTTTTAGAAAATGTCAGAYAGAACAATAAGAAGGAAAATAAGAGTATTATCTAGTCACATACCTAGCCAAGTTAGAACTTAAAACACAAATAAAAGGCAGGCAGCAGTTCATAAGAAAACTAACAAGCGGTGGGAAGTAATCAGTGTCTTTCCTGAAGAATCTTTCTTGGTACTAATCATGCTATTTTCATTAATATCACAATACCAAAAACAAAAGAGCTRCTAAATTGTATTGATAACACAGTTTTTGAGGTTCTTTTTTTTGTTGTTGTTTTATTCACAATAGGACGATATTTCTCATTTTAATTTGCTGTCATTAGGTAATCAAAATTTTCAAATCCCTTTTTACTCATCTTGTACTTGTAGACAGAGTTGTGTGAGAATACCCTTTTTATTGCTCTTAGCACATATTTGGGGCCTGATCTCAATAAAATCTGCCCAGTAATCAATATTTCAAATTTCTACTCTCACAATCCAAATTCTTTTCAGAGCAATTACATATCTCTGAAACTAAGGACATACTGGGAAATGCTAACTAAGGAACAAAAAACRTGTTGCATAAAGTCTGTCTGAATGCAAGAAAGAGGGACTAGCTSTCCTGGTCGTATATTTTTAAATAAGATTAATGATTAGTAATGCCTTGCAGGGAATCTTATGTCATCCAAGTTAACATTTCTTTGGCTATTTTCTATGCATTTTTCACAGTCATGGTGCTCTTGGATTCCTTGGCTGCTGGCAAAGGAACATACTAAGATAGTGTTTAGGATGTCTAAAATTTGTCAGCCCAGATCTTTGAAAACACCTCAGTACAAGCCTTGCTGTTTTCTCCTTGTTTTTCTTACYTTGAGATGTTCTTGAGAACTGGCAATTAGTCTGGAAACTGAAGTAGTTTCAAATAGAATGTCTGCTTATTAACTTCGTCCTTTGGAGYGTCTGTCATCCTATGTGATAAAAAGCAAGAGTTGTTAACCTKAAGCCYTTTAATTAAAAACAAAAACAAAAATGCAACAAACAAAAAACCACCACAAGAACAAAATCACAAAAGGGAAAACAGAAACCTGTTTGGTTACTGTGATTAAATTGTTGGGGGATACTTGAAATATAGATGGCCTCTCTCTGCCTCCCAGCTCAAATGAATGAATAGTGCATGCCATATTTCTTCAGCTTTTTGGGGCACAGATAGGATTTGTGGATGAGGCAGCTTTTTTTGTTTCTTGCTTTATTTCAGAAGAGTTCTTGACTCTTGTTTGCATTGGTGTGAGTGCCAGAGATTGTTTTAGTGTGTGTTTAAGTGTAGTTGTAGCATTTTTGGAAATGATGCAGCTCTGTGTCTTGGTTCAAAGTGTGTACAAGTCAAYAAACAAGCTTGTCATGGACACAACTGGGTAGTGGCTCTTGCTCTCTACAATCAATGCCATGTGCTTCCCTTCTGTCAGGCACTGGTGCAATTCCAGCACTCTGATTTCCCTTCCATGAGCTATCTCATCTCTTCATACGTAAACGCATGCAGAGAGGCAATTCCTGTTTGCAAGTTGTTTTCCAAGAAAAGCAAGGTCCTGTATTCAGACCCATCACTAGGTAAGGATCCAAAGGATTCCAATAGTCTTCATTAACAAAAGCTTTTCACAGTTCTGATTACAGAGAGAGCCTGACAATCAATTACAACTCCTCTCTCTGGATTCTGTTTTTCAGACAAGGAAGGGCACATAAGGGAAATTTCAGAGAAGATCCAAAAATAGCAGGTGGCTGTCACTGCTGTACTGTGTTCAGTTTTAATCATCAGATTGGAAAAATAACGTGTTTGCACAGGGATGTACAAAAGTAGGTCTACTGTTAAAATGCCAGAAATGGGAATGAAGAGATATGGGTTTAATATGAGACTGCAACTCCTGACAGACCTTTCTCAGGCAACACTCTCACTCTTCTGCTGGGTTATTTAAAAGCTTTAAAAGATGTTAGGGCCTTCTGATAAAGGTATTGCAGTGATGTGTGTATTGCTGCACTTTCTGACCTGTGAGCGAGTATTTGCTTTCATTCATCAAACTTAATGCATCAGAAGAATTTTCTCTAGTACAGATAAATACTGGGAATTTTTCCAGCAAATGGAACATTAACTGTGCTGTTTGTTTGCTTGTGGGGTTTGTTGGTTTGCTTTTTTTTTTTTTTTTTTTTATTTGCGGGGAGGGTGGGTGGTTGCTTGCATTTGATTTTTTACGTTTAGAAATATTTGGTTTTCTGCTTTTCTGTATGTAGTGGGTGGCATATAAAGTGTGCTGGCTCTCCTTGGTATTGGTCAGATACCAACTAAACAGACTTATATTTTGTCAATTTTAAGTAACTGCAATTTCATGAAAAATGGACTTTTCTTTTGAAAAGGGGCAACCTAATTAATGTAGATGAACTCTTTCATTGCAATTATCTTGACATAAAATGTATGGTATCAAAAAAAATCCTCCACCAGAAGCCACACGCTGCCTCATTAAAAACAAAAACAGGAAACATTTTATTTACTATGGAAAAGATCATATTGAAATAGAAATAGGGGAAGTGACAAGAGGTTGCAGCTGTTGCAGTCAAAGTTTCAACTACAGTGTGCATTTTTTTTAATGCTTGGCAAATTTAACAAGTTCATAGTGCTTGTTCAATAAATCAAGTGATGTTATACAAGGTTGGAAGTGATGGTCAACATTCTTGGTTTGCTTTTCAGTAATGTGGCTTTCACCTGAGTGTGAATTTCAGTTGTTTGGTTTGATGTTTCATAATGCTTCAACATGAATAATAAATTATTTTAGTCAATCTGAATGGCAGTGTGGCTTAATGTGCAATTGGATGAGTGAAAACATTATCAATCCCAGAACTGARGGCCAAGCAATCCATACAGTATTAGCTTTGTACTGATGCCAGGCAGTCAGCCAAATTTGAGTCCAAAACTAAAAAAAAAATTCACTTCACTTAATTAAGTATTTTTGGCTATTTAAATATCAAAAATATTTTTTACCAATTGTACATCTAAGGTACTCTTAGCAAGAGATTGGACCAGATTACTTTGAAAAATCCTTTCCAAATGAAATAGTTCTGAGAATCTATAGCTCTTTCTTAGTTGGTCAATGAAATGTTAGGATAAAGTGGGCATATTACTGTTTGTGCAGGTGAAGTGTTTAGAGACAACATTTAATTTATACAGGTTTCTTAAAATTTATTTGTGCTGTGATTTTGAGAGGCTCTACAAGCTGTCTCCTTTCTCCTCTTTTTGCTTGAGGATGTGTGCCATTGATACTATACATGAGTGCATCTGTTTGAGACTGATAGCCCAAAATTGAGCCTCTTGCTCAGGAATTGTTAAAGGACTGAACTGAATGTCACTGGTGCACCCACTGAGCACAGCCAGACACAGGCTTCAAAAGATAGTCTCAAATGGTTTGCCACAGGAAGACCTGAGAGATAGGTCCACATTAGGATATTTTATGTATTCTGTTGTAATAATATTCTCATGCTCAGAAAGATTACAGAAAGAAAAAAAACATTACATTCTCTTAATATAAGATTAAGRAGAACATGGGAGTAGGGTCAGCTACACACTGCTTTCTGCAAACACAATGTGCTGTGATGCATAACATTTTTAAAAATGGGAGAAWTACTGAGATGTTCAGATTGACATTTCAGTGCCTGTCTGAATTCAGTGTCTGTCTGAAATATAGGGTTCAATAATCCTATTATGTGTGTCTGACACACTCCTCCTTCTTTAGCAATGTGCCTCCCGTAGCTGCTGTAATAAGACAGAACAGCAAAAGCCTCACATTCTGTCCCTCATCCTATCATTCAGCAGAGCTATATCGTCATCAGATGCAATCTATTGTTTTCTTTCCTGCTGTGTGGTATTGATTTTTCTAACCTTTCCTAATGTTAAATTTGTTTGGCTTTTTAACTTTCTTACCAAAGGTTAATGTTATTAAGCTGAGCAGGTATCTATAAAACTACAAGGGTTATTGCCTATCTTGCCATTGTTACACTGTCCTTTCATTAAACTCTGACTRTATTGGATGGCTCTGTCTTGAAGATTTTTGTCATTCCAGAATAATGTGGTGAAGGTTGAAAAGAACTGCATTGCAATTGTCATCCAATTCTGTGACATAAAATATTGGACTTGATACGTCAGGGGCAACAGATTTATCTGAGGCTGCTGTACCATCACTGAACATGAGCTGCACAGACATTAATTTCAGCAGGGATGTACAGAGGTGGCAGGAAGATTCCAGTTCTATGCTTGTCCCCTCCCCTGGTTCAGTCTGACCATGACAGTCTCTTTGGCATTGTGGCAAAAGGAGCTGTACTAAAATCTCTGCCAGTTYTACAACTGTCTATCTGTTTGATGTGGACAGAGAATGAGAAATACAGTTTAATTTGAAGAAAGTGGTGGCTTTAATGGTAGCACTCTATCAACATTTTTTCTATATGATGATCTAGAGCAATACTTGTGTAAAGCATTAAAGRTACAGGCAGTGAGTAAATTCTTGGAGTGGTGGGAAATTACCTTCAGCACACAAATGTTGTTCTGCCTCGATAGTACCTTAAAGTTCTTCTAGACTACTTTTTATCAAAGAACATCCTGAGAAGCTAGGCAAGAACTAAACTCAAGTGAAATAGTAGAAGGAAAAATAATAAATAATAATACAAGCTTTTGTAGATGATAATTAAAAAAAAAAAAAATTAAAAAAAAATTAAAAAAAAACCCACAAAAAACTGACACCTTGGTAGTCCCTGTGTGGAAAGTAGAATTGTATTCTATCTACCACTCCCAAGCACACCTGTTTAAGAAGATCACCCTTGTTAATAACTGCATGAAGAAGCATTTCAAAGTGCTGAGGGAGAGTGGGAGTCCAATTTTTCATTTTTGAATTGGTACCTAGAAACCACTTACTTCTGCCAATGCTGGGGAGCCAAGAAATGGCCCTGGCAAAAGATAAAGGGCTGGACTTCTCTACTGTTAATTTAAGAGCTGGCACCTGAGGTTGTGTCTCTTCTCCCATACTCAGCAATAGCTGTCCCTGCCACTAATTTAGTCTTCATCTGTCACTTTGTAAGCTGCTCAGAGGCTGTCTGAGAGAGACTRAGGAGGTCCTGTCCCTGGTTTCTCACAGCTTGGTCTCTTTTCCCACTGTCAGTGCTGATCTCAAGACTGCCTGAGAGCACCCCATCCTTAGTGAACGAGGCACCTTTTCATTTAGACTGGCTTTGATAAACAAATTCCTTTCAGTAGTTTTCTGATCTGTGTGGGAGCTTTTCTGAGCGGGTCTGAACAACCCTATACCTTCCCTGGGTGTCTCTGGCTGCTGCTGCTGACCTCACATGTTCATTACAGGCTCCAGATGGTCTGCATCACTTCTCCTCCTACCAATTTTACATTTCAGCCTTTCCTTGAAGAGAGTRGAGACATGGCAGCTCTTCAAAGAGTTTGGTGCTTAGCACTGAGTGCAGAATCCAGCTATGTTTTCCCTCACCTCTTTGGAAGGGAAGCAGTGTTACTTTCGCAATGGAGGTCTCTGATTGCATGTTCTGTTACAGCTACACAATGCTTCATCTTGGCAAGCCTATTATTACTGCTTAAAAAAAATATTTAGAGCAATATCAGGCCTCAGAAAAGCTGTTACTTTTGACCAGGTTCTCTTTCAGAAGTTTTCGAGAGGTATGATAGAAAACCATGTTATTATCTTCTCCCTTTTCTCTTCTACTTCATCCAAATCCCCCACTGCCTGATGGCTTTATTTGGTTTTATGTGTATTCTGGCCATGGGGAAGCATATCAGTGGCAGTGTGTGTCTTCCTGTTGGAAGCATGCAATTCACTAAACTCCATGCATTCACTAACCTGGGAAATTTTGTCTTTTGTACCTTTATTTTTACTGCCAATGTAAAGGCAACTTTAAAACTTTTATGTTGGCTTTGTTGTTTAGGACTTTTTTCTGAAGTGACAGAGAAATGTGCTTTATGCACAGAGGCACACGTACAAAGATTCTGTATTCTGAATGTTTTTTCTCATATCAGTTGCTATTGTGTATAGCAGAAACATAAAATCTGTCAAGTAAGACAAAGCAAGGAGGCTTTTAAGGGGACCTTGAAGTGGTAGGAGAGAGAACTTCTAAATCCARTGTGTACAATTCTTATTTTAATTCTGAATGCTTTATTGGTTATTTTTTTATTCTTTAAACCTCTTTGAATAGTGACTTTATGTGGTAGATACACTTCACTTACCCTTACTCAGCTTTTTAGCAGAGGCTTAGGAATTGCTTTAGCTCACAGTTWAGAAATCTGAGTTCATGCTCTCTCTCTAGTATGTTCTCAGCCATAATACCCCATTGCAAAGAAATTCTTGTTGTATCACTGCGTATTAACTACAGTACAACTGCACTGTTTCTGGGAACCTTGAACAATTTTGTATGCTCACATCTATACAGGTTTGAATGTGCRTAGCAGAGACATTGTAAACCCAGAGAGGACAGTCATTTTCCTCAAAGTTACTGATCACCCAGGGCTCACTACACCACAACTTGTCCATCCAGCAGAGCATTGTAAAACATGCTCATCCAAACACACAAATATAYTCAATGGGCTCTGAATATATACTCTTGGACCTATGAAACTGCTGGTTCATAGTAACTAGTTCAACTGGGGCCTACAGTCTTTGGGTTCTGTAAGGATCTTTTACTTAATTCTGCATCTCCATGCTGAGACTCTGGTTTGYTGACTGCAGTTAATTTCACCAAATTAATCATTAGTTCTCAAAACCAAAATATTACTGACTTTTTTTTCCTCTCTGTTTTGTTGCTTCTTCACTAGGGATGTGAGTTAATTGAGACCATGGATCAGGACCTCACAGATTTCACCAAGTGCCTTCAGATACTCCAGAAAAAGATAGAGAAGAAGGGCCTCCAGGTAAAGACCTCTTTTGTCTTTGTTTCTTAGTAATTACTCTTCTTCTCATTGYATTTAGGTTTATCTTTTAAGCTTGCACTGAAATGAAACTATTTTCAGTAGTCTTGACATTCTGCAGTTTTGCCATAATTTACTGTGCACCTTGTAAGCATTGATGATTCTGCTGAAAGGAATTACAAAGTGTGTCRATGAACAAGTGTTGGCTTTCTTGAAAGGCAGCTTGTATTGATTTCTGTTAATGAACTACCCAAAAGGCAGAAGAGCTGTTGTGACTAATGCTCAAAGCAAGAGTCCCACTTTGGCATGTAAATATATTTTCAGRTCTTGGCACACTAAGCCTTGATTTTCATCCTCTTTTCCTCCCCTTGCAAAGATGAAATGGAGAGGGGAAATCTTATCCTACCAACATTACAAATGGTAAGCAATACCTCCTTCTACAAAACTGGAATCAAAGGGAGACTTTGCAGAGCAACCRGTGCCCTAAACTTAAAAGAAGCCACATGGAGTTGTCTAGCTCATTTCATTGGAAAGGCAAGGGAGGCCTTTCCCTTTCCCCTTCTCCTTCCAAAATTTAGTTTCGGAGGCCTGTTTGTTTTGTCTCTCTGAGATGTACAGTTAAAATTCCTCAGGAATTTCAAATATGGAGAGTCAGCAGCAGATGCGCTCTTGGAATTGCTGCACTTTCCTCCCCATGGARCAGTCATTCATAAGAGCTGACCTCTCTCTCCTGCTCTTCACATGAGTGAAGAGAGGGAGCAGCTGCTGCGCCCTTTACCCACAGTGAGGACAAGAGACATGTAAGAAAATTAAAACAACAGCACAGCATTCAAAGAAATGTGTAAATCTCTTCCCATTTTCATTGTAGCAGGATAAGAAGGTTGCCTGATTTCCTGAGTTCACCATAATCCAATGAAGCAGCAAGGGATGGAAATGCCAATACCCTTCTCTCCTTCCCTCCTCACTCCAGGCTGATAAAAAAATTAACCAGCTTTTGCTTAAGCTATTTTAAAACTTCTTGTTCTTCTAAAGACAGTAAGTGACCATGGGACATTCTGGAGTGCTGTCACCAAGCCCATCTGTAATTGCATTTCAATACAATGCTCTTGCTCACCAGGGTTTTTTTCCCTATCAGTATAGATGGAGATGTGATGGTTTCACCATACACTTCTCTTATCTGTCTGGCTGTGAGCCAGAAAACTCTTTATACAACAGTTTATTTCCTTTCCCCCTGTAATTTATCATCTCAAGAGCTCAAAGTCTTTCCATCTAGGACTGGAATGATAATGAGTGCTATTGGAACAGATGAGCAACCTATGCCCRGGACTTGTTTTGAATTTGGCAAGTAAGATGCTTTCATCTTAATAGTAATGCACTTTCAATGAAGAAGAACTTGAATGTTTCCTGGATTCAGTTCATTATCCAATCCCAGCTATTGCTAGAGAGGGATTTTTTTAACCTATWACAAGAGGTTTTATAATGAATAATCAATGTGTGGTTAAAATAAGAGCAATGGGAACATGACAGCTGCAGCAGGTGTGTTTCAGCAATAAGTAGTTTATTTGTAAAAGTTTGAGATCTGTGATCACTCTCACTGYAAAGCCCTGTTAAAGTGGCTAAAGGAAACCACATTGTAATCCTTGAGGATATTTTGTAAAATACAAGCTTGAGTGTAATTGCACTAATTGTGTAACGTTCATGCAAATGCACCAAACCTAAGATTTCAGTTCAGTTTTAATTTTATGCTATTACATGTAAGAGATGTGCTTTAAATACAATCTGAGTTTTTTTCAGAGGTGCAAGAAGTAACATACATAAATTTTCTAAAACTGAGCACCATGTTCATTAAATCCTAGCTGCTTCTTGGTTGCAGTGCCTGTTCCATAAAACATAAGATGCTATCAGCTGATTCTTGMACACCAGATAAAGCATCATGCCTTTCTAATTTTGGTCTTCTGCATTCTCTAATGTAAGGAATTTGAAGAAGTCATTGACTCCACTTAGGGAGATAATATGTGAAACTTAAGCAAATGTAAGACAAAACTGTATCACAACTCTATAAATTGTWAGTTCAGTTTCTAATTTGCCCCTTTTTTCAGACGCATTGGATATAATTCTTTAGTAGGAGGTTTGGTGGTTTTTCAAAATGTCCTGATAATGCAGAGTGTAGCTTAATATCTGGTCCCCAAATGACACAGAGATTCTGAGCACTTGCCAAATACAGTGGTCACAGTGTATGGTTGCAAACTCTTTTGAAACTCTAGCTTCTTTCAATACGTAAATTTGCACCTAATTTAGGTCTCTTTGTGGGTAACATTCTGCCATAAAAATGTCAGGTGGTGAGACAACAGACTGTTCCAGCCATAGACCTAAAATCTTAGAGAAGAATGCAGATTTTTTCAGAGAAGAAAGTGTGGTCACCTGAGAGGTACACAGCTGAGAAGAGGAGGAGGTCCAGGGTCTGAAAACTAGTAGTGGATAAAGAAGGAGTTCTTCATCTGYGTTTCTGGTTTTTCACCTCAAGTACAAATTTACATGTCACACAATGGAGTTACTTTTCTTCTGTAAAATATCATAAAAGTTTTCCTTTTAACTGAGTGTATTAATATGTCTTCCTGGTGCCAGAAAAAATGTGTATGTCTCCAGTTTTGATTTTTCCCCACTCTAACCAAAGCTTTTGTCAAAGATGAGTAAGACAAAGAGACACTAAATTTTTTTTTCCCATGATTTATAGTTGCAGTTGAAACAAGGAGAGTATCTCTTTAGTATTGTTTAAAAAGCGTTGCCWCAGTCATGCTGGTTTGCTGCTCTTTCTGGTTAGCAATATTTGAGCTGGAAAGTTAATTGCATTCAATATATACCATGGATACACAATCCTGCCATGTGGTTTGTTTGGATGGAATGTGTGAGTAGCTGAGATATTTACAACAGGTGTTGCTCCATTGGTCAGATAATAGGTTATTATTTATCTGCTATACTGAATGGGTAAAATTTCTGCTCTCATTTTTCAGTCTGCTCTATAGAAGTTCTATGTCAAGGAGGTTTTTGAACTCCTAAGAACATATGCAGACAATATTTTGTTCCAAAGGAATTAAGTTTGTGCAATTTATTTTTCATGTCTCTGTGCCTTCATCCTCTCCTTTTCTTTCTTCCTGCTCATCCAAATATCTTCTTAACAAATAACTTTTGAACAGAGGAATAGCGTATTGAAAGATAAATGTATCAAATAGCTTTCTTGGAGGTCAGCCGAGTGAGAATACAGGGGAGGTAACTCAGTGCCCCTACTGGAGAGAAGGGTGTAAAAAAAGTTAGTTTATATTTTACTGGTACTTAGTTTGAGAAGAGCCTTAGAAATGTCTTCACCACAAGGAGATATGCAGCTAGAGTTGATGGTCAGCTGAGACACAAATCTGGGAGAAAAAACACCTCTAATTTAATTAATTCTTGGGCTCCTTGYTCAATCTAAAGAGCAGTAATTCTTTCTTCTAGAATAATAAGCCAAATTCATGACTACTTTTTCCTTATTTCTCAAATAAACACTCTTAGAATAGTTTCTAAATCCTCAGGTAATTAATTTCTGATTTACATTGCATATTTTGGTTGCATAGCCAAGTCATGCAGAAAGCATCATTGGGATCATTTTGTGAGATCTAACTCACCTAATTATATGCATTTCTAATTACATACTGCAGTGAATTTTAGAAGCAGTACCCTTTACATGTGGAAGCTAGAATCAGTCTTAATCTTCCCTCTCCACAGCCCTAATTTGTGAATTGCATTCTATTGGATGCGTGAAGCAATAAAGTACCGCCAATAGAATCTGACTACTGAAGTTTCTTTCCATCCTAAAGGCTGTTAGATATTTCTCTTTCTCTTTCTGCATGACTGTGATTATGCATGCACACACATGCATGTGCAAATACGTGTATAAATGCACACCTCTTCTGGCAGTGTTCCTTCCTGGCCCTAATTGGTGCTTTTTGAATGTCTTAATAACTCTGTTTTTATTGCTGCTGTGTGTATCTTTCACATTGTTTATGGTCTATTAGGTGTGCACATTTTGCTTTACTGCTTTAATCACTATTTTATTCATTCTGTAGTTATGTGAGTACTTTCCTKTCTTCATTACAAGACCTTCAAGAAAACTTATTTCTGTCTGGTWCTACTTTCTGTTCTTAATTTTCTCTCATCTTAACATTAGCTATTTCAAGAAACCAACTGAACTAGCAAATGATAGGCAAGCTTACAATACCTCTTATTTAGGGATCAACAGATCTTGCATTAGAAGTGTACACTATTATCTTTAATTTGCAGATTGGAAAGCAAAAGTACAGAAGAAATTTATCCACAGTTTCCCACCATGCTAGTGGTATAGTTGGGAATGATCCTCCAATTTCCAATATTCATGAAATGCACTTTCAACAACAGCATCTCTGGTCTCACTCACAGAGAGCTTGTAGCAGCTCATGCCAGTGAGAACTGAAACTGTGTTTATCAATTTTGCAGCTCCAAGAAGAATACTCATAATGTAAAGATAGATTTAAGCCATTATCTTTATCTCAGAGTTACAAACTCTGCTTGCTTTAACTATTCCATCTAAAATACCATTTAGTCTTAAAACTAAGCTCTGGGACTTTTCATTTAGCTTTATTATCTTTTCTGCTTAAAAAAAATGTTAAAGCAGCTCATTTGGTTATATGGGCTGAAGCTATAAAAAATGAGTTTTATTGAAACCTACATGCCTTTTAGTGGTTTAATGTTAGTGTGTTTAAATTGATAAAAGCACCAATGTCAATATGAAAAAGGGAAAATATCCAAACCAGCTCTTCCTAAAACCCCTTGGCAATAAAGGGATACTATACTAACATTTCCATTCTAAAATTACTCTTTAGAGTTCAATCAGTTAGCAGTCTAGGGTATTAATTCTTGTAAGTGAATGCAAGCGTTCTTCCCTTTATACTTTTTTAAAAGTGTCAAATCTGTCCACTTCCTTTTCTGTTGAGAGATGCAAGTTAGTGAAGGACTGTGTTTATCAAGTGCCWAAGAGAAGACAATGAAGTGATGTTCATGTATTGCCTTCAGCTGTGCAGTGTTCAAACTTACTAAGGCCTCCCTGGTTTTTCTTTATATGAGGAAAAAGCTGACATACCCTAAAACGAAAATCAGAAGATACTTTAAAAGAGGGTAATTTTTTACATGAAACCAGTCCCACAGAGAAAGGGTATGATTATTACAAATACTGGGCTCTATTTGGCTTACTTTTGGTTTTGTCTGTCAGTTGAGGTTATTCCTGATGTTGTGTCCTTCTTTTTAGCAGTAAGTACATTGGTTTCACTTCCTGAATAAATCATAATTTTGCTGCTCACGTTGGTAGTTGGTAATTTCATGAAGGAATACTACTTGTTTTCATTTCTAAAGACTTTCGGRTATCCAGAACAGTAGTGGGAATGGTTCTTTAGGCAAAGTTTAGGAATGAGGATTGTCTGTAACTGGGATTTGAGAACAGGGAAGTTACTACATACCAAAATAAGGGGGAGAGGCAGACTGGAAAATGCCTAAGGTGACATGGAGCTGAAGAATGAAGCCTTTATAAGAGCCACAGAGTGGTTTGGATCAGAAGGGGCCTTAAGGATCATTTAGCTCCAGCCCTAAGGATGGGGCATCCACAGCTTCTCTCTGGAACCAGTTTCAGTCCCTCACTGGACCTGAAGGACCATATGGACGCTGAAGCTTGTGGCTTTGTCTCCAAATCYCATATAGAAGGCAGGGCTGAGAATACATCTGTCCATTTTTAGTGGCACTACTGAGTTTTTCTTCTAAATGCTTCAGAGAAGGAAAATTAAAAAATGCAAATGAGATATATTTTAGGGAGAGTTAAATATGTGTAATGAGAAGGTTCTTATACTGTCGAGTGCTGCATCAAAAGATTCTCATGAGTTATTAATAGTAATCTTCTTCATAAACCTTTCCTCTCCAAAAGAAACAAATGTATCTGAAGTGTTTCCTGTCAATGCCCACTTCYAAAATGTAGAATTTTATAATACTTTTCAACAGGAATAAAACCTTCCTACAGGGTATTCAGATATATCCTTGAGGACTATTTTTACTCTACAGTCCAAGGCTACCTTCAAGGAACACAGTATCTAATCCATCTTTCCTACTGCTTAATTATTTTAAGCTTCCCTTTTTTAAAGGATGACAAAATGCATTTCGTGTAATGGAGGATACCAGAACTTGCCAGTTCCCAAAGAAAAACCTTTATTTCATGTAAGCTTTCTACCTGTTCCATTATAGCTTTGAGCATCAAGACACACTGAGCATCTTTGTGTCAGAATAATTTTATGCAATATGGGTGTCTGCAAGAATTCAGAGCATCACATACCAAGAAATTTTCTTATGTAATCTTTGTGTGCTCTGCTGGGGATTGTATTTGATCTATGGAAATAAGTTTTTTAAGACAAAAGCAGGGCAGAGATTCTGGAAAAACATATTGATTTCAGTTTGTTTGTTTAAAAAAGTTAAATCCCTTATAAAGCTTTGGGGAGAGGAAGAACAAGGGGGAAAATACTGTTTATTTAGGCACTTCAATGGATTTAAAAGATCAAGGATGTGCTCATTAACAGGACTGCAAAAGCTAATGAGGAAGCCAGCTACTGTTCTCTCAGCTTACTCAAAGGCTAAATATATATGAAACAGAAAGCATGAGGTTACTGCAAGTGATGTACTGTTCCTTTTCTAACCACCAATTTTGTCCTGTTTGTAACTTTCTCACAGGAGATGTGATCCTCCTCCCCTTCCAGCCCCTTCTGCTTTGCAGGAGCACAGCTTCCCTGAGAACAGCTATTGCTGATGTAACTGCCTCCATGCTGGGAAAGTGGTCAGGCTACAAGGGGACATATCATTATCTTAAAAAGACTGTCATACTTGCATTGAGTCTTGGAGGTTGATATTGTAGTAGGAAATCTTGAGCAGCAATATTTTTTGACACCAGGATTTTTTTTTGCAGTTCAAGGACTGAGAGCTCAGTTTCTTGCGTGAGATTTTCATAAATAACTCGGGTTGGTTTTTTTTTYCCTTGAAAAATGAATACTGTGGTGTATGAAATCTCTCATAAGTTGCAACTGTTTTTATTACATTCTGTTGCATTCTGTTAACCTACAGATTATATTTAGTTAATGGAATGTAAGTTTATTGTTAAGCTTATTTAGAAATTTATGGTAGTATGAAAAATTTTAACTGAGATTTAATAGAGCATTTTTTATATATCAAATATGGTTTCTTCCTGCTAAATTGAGATGCCTGTCAACAGTGACAGGATTCAGCTTATTGTACAGTTAGTTTCATAAAAACTTCTAGTAGTTCTCTAGATGTATAAGAAATACTGGCTTTAGAGAGCACACTTTCATAACTTAATGAACTGTGGTGACCTAGTCCTTAAAGCAGAGGGTGAGTCAGTCAATAAATTAACTTCTCCTGTGGYTTCTTTTTTTGTCCTATTCAAAGAAACTTATTTAAACTAAGTAGTGCATATAAGAATGCTTCCTTAGTGGTTTTGGATTGTTTAGGATTTTTTTTGCCATGAYATAATCCCTTTTGGCTTTGAATAGCCAAGAGAAACAGTGAATTGTAATATTGGTCAAAGTTTTTGAATCTGTGGTGGCTCTTTCTCTTTTTTTTTTTTCCTTACCTAGAAAGGAGTACTGGGGGCAGAGGGGAGGAGAAGATATTGAGACCACTAGCAAGTAAGACCTGGCAACCATTCTTTGCTAATTCTGATGCTCATGCTATTCCTTATTAAATCACCTTCCTTTTACTTTGTCACTGAGAGGGGACAATCTCTTCAACTTGCCTAAAGAACCCATTGAGTTTCCCTTTAAAACAACTGAACAACTAGCACTGAACAATTAAAGCTCAATATTTTCTGCAAATTAAATGTGAACATAAAATGTTTACAGCTTCACAAGCACCTTCAGTTTGATAAATCATGCTTCATTTCTTTTTAAGTGCATGGCTAAATTTATATGGTTTAGAGGACAGTGTAGAAAAATATAATATATTCTGTAATTACTCAGGCTATGTTTAACTTACCTGCTATAAATACTGAACTTACACTGAAAAAGAAAATTGACATCCAGATCATAATGTRCTTCCTTCACTATAAAAATATATCTGGCCTCCTAGAGACAAATGTATAAATTCAAGACTTCTTTCTGCAAGCCTGCAGTCCCTTAGAAAAAAAAATACCATTGTGTACTGCCCAGGTATTCAGTGAAATCACTCAAAAGAGGAGCCATTCACAGAATAGGGCCTGAGAGACACAGGAAAAATTTTCCATCCTTAGTTTCAGGTCTTATATCTGTCCCTGGAGTATAATAGGACAGGTTATTATCCCCTTGTTCATCATGAAGATTAATGTTCAGACCAGCTGAAAATATTACTGTTCTGCTGGGGCCTATCAGGAGGTCTTCAGACCTGTGTGAATMTGAGTTTAAACATTTTCAATTGCAGAGCTAACACCTTACCCTAGCTGGGCASAAGTGCCTCAAGCTGCTATGTCCTCAGCAATGCTTCTGTAGGGGAGTGAAGGTCCTCAAAAGCTCTGTCTTCCTTGTGACATCTTTTTTGCAGACTTCAGTGCAAAATGTTACAGTGGGAAAGTGCCTGAGTTGCTACTCTTAACTCAGAGGAAAAAAAAAAAAAGTGTGTATGTGTATATATAGTGGGGATTTTTTAAAGTTTCTATATTTGGTAGAGAATGTTTCCCCTTAAAAATCTGTGATTCTTTCCTTAAAATTTGTCACCTAAACTTAATATGACAGAATTKAAATAAAACCAGGCAGAAAGTTAGTTTTAAAGAAAAGATGCACCTGGTTTAGGAAGTCACAGGAAAATATCTCAACTCTTGATMGTGTCAAAGTCGACGTTCCCTGTTCATGGGGGTACAGAAATTCCACCCCATTGCCTCACAATATCACGGGTTTGTTTAGCTTCCTTTGCAGGCTTTCCAAGGCTCCTGGAGCAGCATCTGAAACACAACCACRTGCAGATGTGGTGGGAAATGAAATACACATCTTCTATTTATCTCAGCCTTTTAGAGAAACAGGCTCAGTAATGAGTTATCGGGTTTGTGTGCCCCGGTACTGCTGGGGTGTCCACAAAGAAAGGCACAACTGAGCCACTCAGCCCCAGGCAGGGAGAGGTGAGGGGAAAAGGGGGACAAAACAGTTGTGGGAGCCCCAAGGGGAGAGCAGAGGGAGGGGCTCTGGCCMACAGATTCCCCTGGAGAATCCCAGCAAAGCAGATGGATCCCTGTGAGTGAGCTGCAGCCTGTGCAGAGGAGCCCATGCTGGAGCAGCTCCATGGAGCATCGTGGTGGAGCAGGAATCCAACTGCAGGCATTGGAGATCTCTGTGCCAGGGCAGGTGGATGAGCCCCAAAGGAAGCTGCAGGCTGCAAAGCAAACCTGCACAGGAGCAAGAGCTGCGGCAGGTGGAGGAGTTTGTTCCTGAAGGGCTGGATTCTGTGGAGAGAACCCCACACTGTAGCAGGAGAACATGATAAGGAAGGAGCAGCAGAGAGGAGCTGCTGTGAGCTGATCATGGTCCCCTGTTTCCTTCTGCCACTCAGGAGAGGGGTAAGATAGAGGAGTTAGAAATGAACTCCAGGGCCTGGAAAAAAAAGGTGGATGGTGGAAAGGTGAGTTTAGTTTTGGGTTGTTTTTTTTTTTCCTAACTCGATTTTTAATTGGCAATAAATTAGATTAATTTTCCCCAAGTCTGTTTTGCCTGTGATGGTAATTGATATATAACAATCTCCCTGTCCTTGTCCTGACCCATGAGCTTTCTCATCTCATTTTCTCCCCTCGTTCTGTTGAAGACAGAGAGTGAGAGGCTGAGTGAATGCCTGGCAGACAATCAAGGTTAACCCAGCACAGCACTGTAAGGGAAATCAAAGGGAAATTGTCAGGGCTCATGGAGATGTGCAAAGGTACACACACTCTCACTGATGCAGGATATGTATCCTGTCTGTGGGCTGGCAGGCAGAACTTACAGGGTCTGATCCATCAGGTCCTGAGTAGCGAGAGACCTTTCTGTGCAAGGCTGTCTTTCTGCCAGCAGGCTGCAGCAGGACCCACAGTCCAGGCAAGGCTCCCTGCTTGGGATCATGTCCTGCATCCCTTGGGGGAAGAACAAAGGCTTTTAGGGAGACTCTCTGCAACAAAGAACCCCTTCCCTATGCAGTGTCCTTCCCACCTGCTGGCACAGCAGGACTGGCTCACCTCCAGCACAAGCTGCAGGCAGGTTCTTGTTGACTGTGGGATCCACATGGGATGAGGCATTGGCACAGTGGGGTGGGGGCCCTGCTGCCTGGGAAGCAGTGGGTTCTTCTTGGGTTGCCCTGCTGGTCCTGTGACAACATGGAAATGTGTTGGAGGGAGGGGGAAGAAGGCTACTACAGTAAAGACTGACAGCCAGAGTTAGGTGAAATGTGAAATACAAAGCTCACAGCAAACAGATTCTCTTCTCTTCTCTGTGTTTTAAAGTCGTCGGTACTGAAGCTGAAACAAAGATCAGAAAATTATTTAARCCACATCCTGAGCTGACAAATTGCCTTATGAAGAARAAAATGCTTTTCTTGTAAACTGGTCAAAATTGATGAAGTGACAAACCAATAAAGCAATAATAAATGTACCATTCATGCTGCTACTTAATTGTTCATTTTTCAATATGAGGTACTCACACACACACATATATATATATAAAAGCATATAATAAACTTCCAACACACTATAAATATTACTATAATAATTTGTTGTCTATGTCATATGCCATAGAAGATTAAATTAAGGGACTAGTCTTATGAATTACAGAAAATTAAGGAAGGCCATGAAAGATTACAAGATTTCAGTGAAGTGAGAAGGTGCTAAAAACCCACTTTGTTCCAATCAGTTATCTAACCTGTAACTGGCATACTAATATCTTGAATACTTGCAATGGATGGTCTCCATGATCTCTGGGGGAGGTTTAGTCATGACTTCAGAGATTTTACAGCATCTTGATTACTCTTGCCTTCTTTTGTCCTTTAGGGGAGATCCTTTTTSCAGTTTGTTCGGTGCTGCTGGTTGTTGTCAGTTGGGTGTTTCCTTTCATCTACCCAGCTCCCTGAGACTTAGGCACGTTTGTTTGCAAGTTTTCTGGCTGAAAACGAACTCATGGGGAAGTCCTTTGAGTTATCTGCCCTCTCCCTGGGGAGAGGATTTCTTATCAGAGATAATGAGCGTTGTTTTGAAGAGTGGATATCATTTGTTATCAGTTTGAGCCTTGGACTTCGCTCTTGTATACCATGGTGATGCTGACCTTACAAAGATAGATATTGTGCTCTTTTCACCCACTCCAGGCAGTTCCCAGCTTCCTGTGTCCTTAAATGCATGTTCCTCAGTCATACCGTGAAAATCTTTGTATTTAACCCCTTCACAATAGACAGAGGAATATCAGCTGGGCCAGCTTCACAGCATTTAGCAAGCCTGCAAACAGTTTACAGCAGGCTGTCCATTTCAGTGGTCTCTGTGAGAGTGGAAGCAGGAACCTGAGCAGCTCCATTCTGATTTGGTGGGAGCCTCAGCTCCCCTCGGTTACTGCAYCCTCAAAATTATGGGAGAAGGAAAAGATACATCCTTGAATTGTCAGCACAAAGTCTTTTACRCTTTCCTTCTCCTTTTAACTGCTCTGTTGTTCTGTAGTGGCTTCTAAAACTTTCTTAAGACATACTAACATATGGATGTACCCTTTAAAGATGACTGGATCCTACCCTTAGATCTTCAACTYTTTCTAAGTTAAAGCCTGATAATCTTTAAAGATACTGTGCATTTAACTCGGGTTATAGATAGTCCAAGAGAAGGTGCCTGCAATGCGTTAAGCTGTTCTTTGTAGTTATTTATGATTTTATGTCCTTTTATTTCAGGAAATGGATGACACAGTGTGAAAACAAATTGTGTAAGGGGACTGGTGATGGGACATTTAAGTGAAGCATAGACATTTCAATTGAAGTACAGTGTGTTAGTCAAATGTTGCCTGCTGGGCTCATTAGCAGTAACAGGATTAATTCTGTAGCCTGTGGTATGCAGGAAATTGTAGTRGAAAAACTAATGGCCTTTCATCTCTGTAGTGTGGGAAGAGCTAAATGTCCAGTTTTTGGGTATTCACTTTGTCTTAGGTTCTGGAATGACAAAGAGTTGTGTACATGGTTTCATGGCACATCCATTTTCTTAAGTGTTTGGCAGAGTGAGAGGAGAGGTGATTGCAGGGAAGGAACCGATTGTTTTGTTAGTTTGTGATTTTTGTGTTGTCTTTTTTGGTTGTTTTTGTTTGTTTTTTTTTTTTTTTTAGAGAGGTGATAGCTTTAGGATGAAAATATTTTTAAGGTTTTTGTCACACATAGCCTCTCTGGTTGGGTTTTTATTAATAAATGAAGTGTGAATACCAAGACCTTCAAATAAAGGCTCTAAAAATTCCACAGTGTCTGGATGGTTGTCACTTCTGTCAATATTATCTGGTGAAAGGTGGTACTGTAAACTGTCACAGAAGTGCAGAATTTTAGCTTTTCTTTCTGTCTSTTCCTCTCATACTCCAGCTGGGTTTTTCTGCATACCTGTCACATACTTGTGTTTTTCTTYTTCACAATCCACGCAAACCCTAAAAAACAGTTACATTCCCTTTTCAGATATCTTTATTATCCTTCTCCCAACACACCTCTACCCCATACCTCTGGTTTATGGATGCCTTTTCAACATATCTACTCCTTGCAATATTGGTTTTCTTTTCTTTCTTTTTGGTAACCAGTCTCCAAGATTGCATTGTTACAATTGAATAAGGAATAGGACTTTGAATAGGATTCTGTATTACTTGAAAATATAATAAGTCCTTTTTTTTGCTACGTTTTGCTTCAACTTATAGTGCTCTGGCAGTCTCTGCCATAGAACTCTGCAGTTACTGAGCAATTCATTGCTTGAGCTGGGTCCTGTTCTTCATGGGAAGTACATATTTGGTAAGGACAGAGTGGGGTTTTCCTGACGTACTGGCAGTTTTACAAGGGAAAGAAGGCACATTCAGAGTGTTATCACATCATTTCAATTCCAAGTCAAAGGSATTCTGTATTTCCTTCATTTTTACCTTTTATATTGTACCAATTATCAAAGCCAAAGCAAGCAAGTTCATGTATGGTGAGACAGAAACACACCAAGCAGGAGTTGCCCAGTTTCTTGAAGATTAGTCTAAGGTAATATTTAAGCTTCAGTCCCATTGCTTAGAAGAAAATCAACTTGCATGTGGATCCTGATCCTTTGTCAAGTCACCTTGAGTTCACTGTGGTTCCAGGTTAGGGTAGCAGATTTTACCCTCTACAGGGGAAGGAGGGGAGCATTTTACAGCTGGTTGTCTGGTAGGGAACTGGTGGGTGTTGGTGGGTCCTATTAGTGGTGCTATTTTCAGAGATTTGATCCACCCTTTTCACTCACAGTCATCACCAGTCAAACAAAAGCGGTTTGTTTCTACAGTGGAATCAATAAAAAAGAAATATATTATGGTATTATGACTTAGCTGGGAACATATGCTTTTTACCTTTTGCTGTTGTGTCTTCTGTTTAAGGATGGGTTTTCCAACCATTCATATTCTCTCAGTTCTATGCTAGGTCTGTGTGATCTGTAGTCTGCACAGAAAATTCATGTTGTCAGCAGTACAAAGATAGTTTTTTTGTTTCAATGTTTGCTGCTGGTGTAATGTGTTATATTGATCCACTCTGGCCTCTGAAGAATTTTCCTGCTGGTGATGAGAAGGATGCTATATCTCTTCAACAAAAGAAAATACTTTAATTTTCATGCAAAACAATATTCAGCAGAATCATAAAACCTTAGACCTGGTAATAAAAATAGAAGCAGATGCTATTAATACATCATTCCAGATACACAGAGCACCATTATGTGGCTCCTGGGTTGAGTAAAACTTCATGTAATCACAGAAACCATAGACTTAAGCTCTATAAAGTTGGAAACTTCACCAGATGGCSATTGTCGAAGCAGCTTCTAAAGACTTTAGAACTGCAATGTGTTAGGACCCTAGATATGAGTATATATGTGTTAGCTTTTTTAAAATACAATTACTGAACATAACTGATCTACATTATGGAAGTAATAATAATAATACTTTGTACTCAGTGACCTTTTATCTGAGGACCCAAAAGCTCTCGACCAAGGCTTTTGAATACTCCCTTTCTGCTTACAGGAAATAAAGTGTTCAGCATCTTGAATATCTCTGTGAGAGAATTGAGCAGGAGCAATCCAACTCCCTGGCATATTGCAAGCAGTCAGGTGGTGTTTTCTCTGTGTCTGGGACTGGGACAGGGGGGCTATCCTATAGCTGTCTCTGTCCCTAACAGCTGGGAGATGACGCCCCAGTCACTCGGGGGTGGAGCTTCCTTTACAGGAGTACTTTTAATCTTGAGCAGGTCCAGCCTTTGAATGGTATTGCTTGTATATTGAAATGCTGTGTGGCAGGAATAAGAATGACACATAATGGCCTAACCTGTCATTTTCTTTATTTGCTCTGTAAACTGTGAGGATAATACTGAAATGATGTAAAGACTATGKCTCAGATATACCACACTTACCTGAGGAGTTTAGATATGGAATKATAGATCTTAGGCGCYATATATTCAGGACAGACAGGTAAGYACCTTCAGGGACTGGCCTGTATTTTAGGGAGAATGGTTATGTCCTTTTGAAATGCACCACATGTTGTCCATGAATTTATAGTGCTTTAATACTCAGCCTGAAAATCACATGGTGGTATTATCGGTAATGGGAGTAAATAACTGTATTTGACATTTGCCTTTCTACAGTCAGTAGCTATTTTTTTTCCTTCTTTTTCTCCCAAAGTGATTTTATTGTGGCTTTTCATGGTCTAGAGATCATTCCTTAGAATTTTCTTGGTGACTGTGTTTGTTCTGTCTTTTAGATTGATGTGATTGTGACTTTGGGAGGACTTGGAGGACGKTTTGACCAAACAATGGCATCAGTGGAAACGCTTTTTCATGCAACGAATATCACTCCTTCTCCAGTGATAGTTATCCAGGATTGCTCGCTGATTTACCTGCTGCAACCTGTAAGTGTTGGGAAAGTTGCTTCATAATAAAACTGACCTTCCACTCTCCCTGGTACCATAGGTTTTGCACCATTAAATCCTCACTTTCTCAGTTGTGTTCTATAGGGTCAGAACTGAAATATAAAATACATTGCAGGCAAGTGGACAGCAAATGATGGGCTCTGAATTCCTGCCTTGGAAAAGATTGTGTTTAATTTGTTCAGAATAGATTTCTTGGAAAAGGGAGAAACAAGAAAACCAGAAAGTACAAAAGCTCAATTTGGGTAAATATAAGGTATTGATTATGAATGGAAAAAAAAACAAACCCAAAAAAACCAAACTTTTTGAACAAGATTCCAGTAAGTTTAAATTTAACACACAGTCCTTTTACATGTTAAGTAGCAAGAAGGATGTCTGCAATAAGAGGGGGAAAAGAAAATATGTAAGAGGATGTTATGAGGTAGTTCCTGACACACACATCAGGCAGAGCTCTTATGCAGTCGGAGTGGTGCAGTTCATTATGATGGGAATCCATCTAGCATCAGCGAGGGAATTTATTTAAGATGTGTTATTTCTGTGGTTTTTCAGATCTGTTTTTGCATTTATTGATTCGTAAAACAACACACACAAAAGATCTTGCTGATCTTCTGCTTCTGAGATTTAAATTAAAGGCAAATCTAAACATCAAACACTGTTCTCTAACAGTGATTCTTTTTTTTCTTTTGACAATACCTTTTCCCTTGGCAAGGTTTCTAAAAGCTTACCTATCTTTTCCAATTTCTTTTGGAAAGCTTATTCATTAAAATGAAWAACATTCACAGGTAAATTTGACAAAACCTTGCACCAGATGTGCTTTATCGTAATTTGAGAAAAGCATTAATGAGGTTCTATGAGATTATAGATTTAAAGCCACAGGGGCAGGTGCTCTATTAACAATTTGAAGCACTGTGTCTGCAGGAAAGGGAGCAGGCACAGGAGCTCTTTTGCCAGTATGATGAAGAATTACTCTGATCATTAGTTGCACAGCTAAATGGATAGAGGCAGCAGAGTGAGGGGGAAAGAGAACTGAAGGATAACTGTGGTTAAAATCTAAAAGTTAGGAGTCGCTTGTGATTGATCTATGAGTGCAGTACTTCACTGACTACTGTAAATTTCCTTTGGGGTATTTTTAAGAATATGTTGAAGAGCTGAAATAAGGTGTAGAATTTCCAGTTTAGCTCACAAAACTCTTTCTCAGACTGGAAAGTCTTCTAATTATTTTCATTCACCTTTTCTGTAAGTGCGTTAAAATGTCATGCCTAAGGTTGCTTTCACAAGTCTTCCATGAATAATTAAACCCTTTAAAACCTAGAAAAARAAATCATGGTCTGTGCATTTTAAATAGAAATGGGAGGTTGCTAATTGTTTTGTTTGCCAGAAACATCTCTGTTCTTTTTAATAATGTCATACAAAAAGCATTTAATATTTTTTTGTAGATGAGCAGAGTTCCACAGGAAACTTCAGGCAATTTCTCATATAAAGAAATAAGGGGCATATGTAGGGGCAGGCCACTTGAACAATCTTAGTGCTAATTTTGACACAAAATTACTTTTCACTGTTGGTTTAAACCTGTTATTGTCAGCATCTTCAGTCAACTGTTGCAGTACCTCCAGGTAATAACATTAGTCCTGCATAGCTGTTTATATTTTAAAAAGTGAGTAGTTTATAAATGGAAAGAAACAAGTCTCCTAAGCTTGGAAACTTTTTTGTTTGTTTGTTTGTTTGGGGTTTTTTTTTTTTGTTTTTTTTTTTTGTTGGATTTGGTTTTTATTTTTGTGGGGTTCAGCCTGATATTTTTCTCTTGCAAACAGCGACAATCATGACATTCCCTCTTTTCCCCCTCTCCCTTTTGTAATTTAAAACCAAGGTAGGAGAGACTTTAACACAGTGGGAGACCCACTGACTTTTCCAAATGCAATGACTTTTCTGGAAACTGTGCAATAAGTGAAGMAAGGTTTTGTGATTCAAATGCTAATGCAAATGATAAAGTTGAGAGCATGCCGCTTTTTCTATAAATGTAGATTGGAAACTTTTCTCTCTTTGGGAAGAAAAATCTGATATTTGTTGGATTCTTTAAATAAAATATGAGCAAAACATAATTATGTTTTTGCTTCCAAATAACATTAGCTATTTAGTATAGCAGGAGAGTGGTTCTCTGTCATGTGTACCGATGCAGAATCTAAAATATTTGGATACAGCAGATAAACTGCTAATTCCATAAGAGCCCTAGGAAGGATACCAAGGGGAGTAACAAGTCAAGCTGCTGAATTTATAGTTCCTCATGCAGAAACTGAGAGGAGGATGGTGTGAGTAGGTATCTAAGTGCATCATAAGATCTGTTATTTGCTTTGAAAGAGAGCAATTTCACATTGTTACAACATTGGTATAGAGGGTTACAGTAGAAGAAATATGTCAATATTTAACACATTTCTAAAGGGTCCACAGCATTATAGGAAACATGCTGATGGACTTTGTAAAAATATTTAGGGTGATAATAGGAGGACAGCAAGGACAATCCCTGATTTGAGCTCCACTGCTGACTACCAAGCAAGSTGGACCAGGTAAACAAAGCCTTTTTTTATTAGCCAATAACATTATCCAAGTACTGAATGTAGGAGTAATTAGCACTTTGAGTATTGAGGCATTTCTTGGGAAATAGTGATGGAAATAGTAYAAGTTTTTGAAATATATAGATAAAAATRTTTTGGCATGGAAAACGAAGAAAAMTAAAAGGAMATAAACTCTCTTATGTTCATATCTGACCTTTAAGGATGAGATCCTGTAAGGAAAAGATAAAAAAGATGGGAATAATTACATCTCATAAATACCTGTCTCCATGATCTCTATGGAGAAATTCAGTGGGAGGCTGAAATGTAGATATATACACRGCAGGTATCTAAATTTAGATAAATGAATTCCAATATATATCAAACTACTAAACAAGTATTTAAGAAAAGAAAGCAGGCATGAAATGAGTTGTGCCTATGGAAGGGCCCAAACAATGAGAACATCATTTGTAACTACAGAATTTATAAGTTGACAGTGAAAAATTTTCTCCTGTCTGAATGGTAAAGGAAAACTAATGACAAGCAGCTTAAATGAGCACTTTTGCTCAGTCTTCACTAAAGCAAAATATTCYTTTGAGCAGATAACAAACACAGTTAAAATCAGTGCCAAAGTCTGAAGACTTTAAATTGCTTCAGAGAAAAAGCAAATAAAAGATTGAGCTGCCTTTGATTCTGCCAACTCCAAGGGCTGTTACTTTTTGTGTGCCATGCAACACTAATTAGGATAGGAGTCAGAAATAGGGAGACTTTGTAAGAATTCTAGGATGTGATGYTTGTTCTGAAGCATTTTCTAATGTGATGGTTGGAATTTTTAAAAAAAAAGAAGGAAGAAAATGTGCCTGTATACTGAATATATGTCATATTTCTTTSTGTAGTGGAGGAGGGAGGAAAGCCTGAATTTTTAATAAAGAGTAATCAGTCTTTATGAGCAGCATATTTTATGCAAGAGTTCATACATGTTTGAAATTTGGTAATATCAATTACCATTAGACTATACCCTGRCTGAAGAGCATAAGGCCCTTAGAGTCGTGTTTATCATGCTAGCCATGCTCAATATGAATGGCTTAAGCTTTCACATACATACTTTCTCATTTTCTGGTTGTGTGCTTCTCAGGAGTACAGAAACATTAGCTTCTGTACACCGAGCATATATTATCTTTTATCTGTGAGYTTTATGGCAGTTTGTAATACAAGGTAATAGGATTTATGACCAAGAAATGAGAAGATGTCCAAGAGTTAATGAGGCCTGTCTTTTACATATACTGARCAGTTCAGTTTTCCCCACACAGGATTCCAGCCCTAGGACGTAGAGACGACTTGCTGCCTACACATGAAAATGTGTTACAGCAGCAAATTTTTGTCAGTTAACTAACTCTTTTGAAAGAGTGTGTGAATACTTTGATAACCYTTTTTCTTGCACCCAGCTTTTCTTGTGAGTGCATGCCTGCCTTCCCTGTGAGAAATGATGAATAATTTAACATCATAGGCAGCAGCCCAGCAGCTAAATGTGAGCAATAAGAATCGAGAATCCCATCCCTTATTCTTGGCTCTTTACCACCATTTCCTTGAAGAGAAGTATATTGSATAGTCTTTTGATCTCACCGTCTCCTGGACTGTAAATTGGGTAAAACCCATGTCCTTTTCYGAATGGSTACTGTGAGGCTCATTCAGKTATTTACAAAATGCCATTACATCCYCAGCCCTGCACTGGGGAGGAATRTAGGATCGTGGTAACAGTAACAACAGTATTAGCAAGGCCCTTAATTGACATAAACATTGCCATACAGGAAGCTGTGCAGATAATTAGTGAGCACAGTCCTGAGCTGAGTTTTGGTGGGAGCCAGCCATCCTGCTCACAGATGGCGTCTGGGTTTAGCGCAGGCCAGGAGCTGTGTTTGGAAGGGACCACCTTATCTCGGGGCCAAGAGAGAACAGCCACATGCACATGAGCTGCTGTGCTGGTTGGCTTGAGTTCCAAAGGAATTACCTCAACCRATTTACAGGTGCAGACAGAGGGGCTTGGCATGAAGATCTGCTCCTAGATGGAGACACTACAGTGGATGTGAGAGAGGGTATAAAAAGTGGAAACTTTGCTGGGGTTTATTGCTGCAGTTCTCTGTGCCAGTGTTATTTGATTTGGTTTATGTCCATGCTTGTAAAGTTTAATGGAAAGTTCAGGGTATATACCTTCAGCTTCTGAGTTTTTTTTTTCTCTGGCAGCCAGTGCCTTGAAATTTGCAGGCACTTCAAGAGTGAGTTATCTGATCAGTTCTGTACCGCCTCTGCCTCTCTTTKGGCTTATGATCAGTCCAGTCCTCAAAGGCCAGGTTTTTTATCTCRAATGCAGGGCCTCTCTTTTCTATAGAGGTCTCCCATTGAAGAAATAGTCCTTTCCAGAACAGCTTGTTTTCTCCATGTTTGAGCACCACATCAACAGCACAGCACCTGTCTTCTCCTCACTGTGATTTTGGATCTCCATTTTTTTTCATTCATCTCACCCTCCTGCTCTGTTTTTCCCCAGTGCATGATACTAACAACCTAAAAATTAAATGGTGGCCACGTTCTATCTTGTTTTGAATCCTTCTTAAGTACAACACCATACGTCATCACAGAGGTGTAACCAACCTGTGTAATTGGCCCAGGCCTGACCAGCAGCCTGTCCATCAACCTCAGCACCACAATGGATTGGCTCTAAAACACAGGGGGCAGGGCTCCTTTTGCTGGAGAAGAAGGAGAAAGCTTCTAGAACTTTGTCACAGGAGCCATCTTTGTGGTTTCTTGGTTTCCATCCCCCCACCACCGAAAAACTGGACTGAGCAAAACCAGGACAGACATTTAATGTCTSCTTTTCCTATATGTATTATTGGTGGATAAATTCAGTTGCAAAAAGATCACAGTTTTAAAGGAAGGCATGTAAACATRTACCTAGTATTTAAACATAGAATTAGTACTTGCAATGCTTATTGTCCTGAAAGGCTTTGTTTCCTGTTTGATATCTTCTCTCCGAGAGCACTGCTGGAACTTAATCTACTTGACAAAGCAGTCAGTCTCTGTGCCTTGAGCTCCTTGTGGAATTCACAAACATACAGMTTCTTCTTCTTGATAAATACATCTTTTTGTGACTTTTTCCATGAGAAAGCCAGCCATTCAGCTGGACAGAAACACTGCAATGTCTAAAATACTAGCTATGGGAAAGTCTTAATCAAACCCTGCTCTGGGAGCCTGACTCTTTCACAGAAAACCTTGCAGAAAGGGGTTTTGTGCCTCCAGAATTTTGGTATTACATGAAGTGGCTTCTCAGAAAAAAAAAAAAACAAAAAAAAAAAGCAAAACAAAGAAGAAAAAAAAAACCAACCTGTTGCTATGTTGCTGGTTTAGCTACCTTAGTTTCCTTCTTTTTCCTTCTTTGATAAGTAACTTTGAGGATTTGGTTACAGCTCAACTTTTGTTCTTAAAATAAGACCTAAACTAGAGTCTGTATTTTTATCCTTTCCTGGAAAAATCCAGCTGGACTAATGATTATTCAGTCATTCTTATGTAATAAGAAGGTAATGTAGTGGGCCTGGGTAAATGTGACCTTCATAATGCTGCAGGCATAAAGGACTCAGGTTTATTTCATGGAAATCCATGGCTATGAAGTGGTGTTGCTCCATGTTTGTGCAGGACTTCTATGTTTTACTGGATATCAGTGATCCAAAATTAATAAATATTTGTCATAACATTCTGACCTGGAAAACATTTACTTGCTATTTGTTCCTCACTGTTACCAAAGGAAACTGAACACATTCTTTGTAACTTTGTTCTWTTCCAGCATCAGCAGATGTGTAGCATGAAGTATACAAAGCTTATGTAGAATTATAGAAATAATAAATAGCTTTTGAAATAGTCAAATCCTTTTAAACAGTTTATTTAGCATCAATTAAAAGTGCAACCTGCATCAACTTTATGGATGTCATGTAATAATTATTGATTACTCCTGTATAAGGAAGACATATGTAAAATATTTTCTTTTAAGAGTCTCATCCTACAGCCTTTGCTTAGACAGACAACAAAAAAAATCTAAATCAGTTTATTAACTTGTCAGTAACCCGTTTACTTATCTTTCAGACAAGAAAGGAAAATACCAAACCAACATGGCCRAGTGAAAAAGAATAGTCTTTACTAAGTGAGATTTTCATCAGGTCATAATTGYTAAGAAACAAGTCATAATCTATAGAAGGATATGATAATCACACAGCTGCTTTTAAATTCACATCTTAATGGCATCTGCAAGAGAAGGTGATGTAAGGAGTCTAATTGGATCTTAGGTATTTTTAAATTCTGAAGTCATCCAATTTGATTCTGAATCAATAGCTTGCGCTTGCTAAGTGTCAACAATTCTGCTCGCAATTTTTTTTTTATTTTTGTCCAGATTTTTAATTACTCACTGCAGCAGCTGATAGATGATCATCTAGGAGCACCTTGGCCCTAAATGAAACTCTTCCAATGAGATTCCTGCTCTCTGTTGTTGCCCCTAGCTATTGTGATATGATCATGTCAATATGATAATATCTGGGTTTTTTTTTTCTTTATGGAAACCATAAGAAGCTTTCTGTTACAAAGCTAATTATCTTAGTGCTGGTTTGTTGTTTTGTTTTTTTTTTTTAATCCCAAACTTCAAAATCTTAATTCATCTTTTTGTCTCCTCCCTTAGCAAATTTCTTTCTATAGTCATCTGATACTTTGGGCTTTTGTGTGCAATGTTGTATTAATAATTTTGTGTACTATAAAACAATTCTTCTTTAGATTAAATGGTCAGCAGCAAAATGCAAAATCTTTGGCATTTGCTTATTGTTAGGAGCTGATGCACAACAGTAGGAAGCTGGTAAAATGCTGCCTTTTTTTGAAAATATTGGTAAGCTGAGAAAGACCACAGATGTATTTTCACTTGCTGTGTGTTCATTTTATTCTGTAACTGAACAGAACAAAGCTGGAGAGTGTGTGTGGTCATTCCAGTTTAGTTTGGGTTTTTTCCCAGGAAGCCAAAGAATTCCTAAGCTTTTTGTGAATAGATTTTTTTGCCAAAAAGAAAAAAAAAAAGGCAAAAGCACATTAGAAGACTGTTAATATGGATTCCAAATTTGGTGAGAAGATTTAACTATTCTGTACATAATTTAATCAGCTTTGTATTTCTACAGTGTGACATATTTTYGTACTTTAAAAAAGAAAAGTTATGCAAATCCTTATCTGTATGAAGGTGTCATAAACTGATTCTTTTCAGATTGATTTGGTAGTATCTTTATGATTATGATTTAAAATATTTGTCTATCATCTAACACTTTAAAGGAGTAATGTAATGTTTTGAATTTCAAGGTCAACCATTAGACATGAAAAAGAAAAGGGACYCAGAGGAATAATTATTAACTTTCTGTGCCTTTGCCTTATCAGAGGCCATCCTTCTCAATAAGTAGCCATCACACTGCAAGATCTTACTTTCTTTATCTAATCTTGTTTCTTCTACTTTCCTTTTTTGTTTTTCTTCTGGGTATTTTTGGGATCACATCAACTGTCTTTTTCCAGTACATTTTAAGTTTGTAGTTTAGTTTTGTCTAAAAYGTTCTAGCTTTAATTTAAAAATTGAATTTCTGCCCTGAAGATGTTTCCCAGGATTTGTCTCCTCCCAGCAGTTACAATAGTATGCTATGAAGCATTAATTCATCAATACCGAGTCATTCTGGCTTCATCTATTCATAAATCATATTCCTCTTGGGTCTCACAGTGTTTTCTCTTTATTTTATTGTACCAATGACCAAAGTGGCCTGATCTTCAGCAATGCAAAGTGCTGGGGTGATACCTRCTGCAGTGTGCCTTTGCATCAACCTGTTATTTTTGTGTGCTGTAACTCTGTTCTGCTGTGTTGTGTTAGCCCAAATTTCTCAGATCCTGGGATTCTGTTCTACCCACTGATACTGTCTTTCTGGAGGCAGCTTACTGCCTTGCTTGAGGTGAATTTCACCAGTTTTGTAGTAACAACTTTCCTCTTTGAATATTAAATGGATTTCAGTGATAGTTTAGGGGTATGGGATTTTTTTCACTCCCCACCTGAGTTACAGAAAGTTCTGTGGGGAAACTAACAAATATCAGAAGTCTGTAATTTGTAACAGAGCCTTCACAGGAAAGAAAAGTAATGGAAAATATTTTATTTCATACAATCAAAAATATAGCAGAGAAAATCAATATAATTGTTCCTAGGCTGAATATAAATAACAGTAAAAATTGAAGTGATAGTAGGTGAAAAATTATTATCTACTACAAAGTAAAAAAAAATCAAAGTGCTGAACACTTAATTGTTGACCTGAAGGGTTTATAGAATCATTTAGAGGTAAATTTAATATTGGTCTTTTCTGTTCACATCTGAGCACTGGCAGTAGTTGAAGTTGTAGAAGATGAGCATCTGTATTCTGGCCTCAGTTATATTTGAAAATATGTTATCTCTTCAATTCAATCCCTTTGTGAAATAGCTTAGGCTTTCGCAATCCCTTACAGTATCACTGTTAATTCTTACTCTGCCAGGGCAGTGGTGTCAACTGTATGGATTTTGAGCATTTACTCTTATTGTTAAAAAGGGGTCAGGGCAGAAAAATGATAATATTTGGTAATATCAGAGGTTCTAGGGAGAATTCTGTACTACACTGATAAACAAGATTTAGGCAGAACTGTTCCGCTTTGCCATGGGAAGTGATTGACTTGTCAATCCGAATTTTCTTCATGTTGATAACAACTGATTATATTACTTCAGGACTCTCTCTGCCCTAACAGAATATCCCAAGAGCAGATGGTGATCAGGGATTGAATTCTTCATTGTCTTTTAAGGCTGTAATGTGTCTGTCACTCTCACATCAACTCCAGTCAAAAATACTTGTCAGCAGTGCAGCTGGACCAATGACCTTCAGGGGAGTGCAAAGGCTTCCTTCTCTTAATCYTAAAATCGAGGTATTTGGAGTGAATATGTTTCTGTTAAAAGCAAGCAAAGGAGTTTGAAAACAATCTTCCAGKATCTGTGAGGAGGTTTGAAGAAGGTGAAGGTAGGTTTATTCCTGAGATACACAGCAAAAGAATGAGAGACAGTGGCCCTAAACTGAGCTCAAATGAGATAATGACAGGACAGGCAGGGGGTGGTGGTTTTAAGCTGAAAGAGAGTAGGTATATTAGATATTGGGAGGAAATTCTTTGCTGTGARRGYGGTGAGACACTGGAASAGGTTGCCCAGAGCAGTTGTGAATKCTCCATCCCTGGAAGTGTTCCAGGYCAAGTTGGATGGGACAMWGAGCARCCAGGKCYAGTGAATGGCATCCCTGCCTATGGGATTCTGTGACTCTATGAAATTAGAAAAAAAAAAAGTCCCTAGTCATTCATCTGATGAGATTCCAAAACAGTTTTYCACAAGGRAAAAYTGTGGAAGAGGGGACAGAATCAGARCTCAYTATATTGATTATATATCTTCAACYATATTCCCACARAAAGTGAACATRARACTTTGAAAAGCTGTTAATRTGTCAGCAWTGTGTTTCACACTGTCCTTATTTGCTGTTTTTTAAACATGAAGCCTGACACTGGCTTTAATCAGTTTGAACTTTGATCACATGAGCTTTTCAGCAGTGCTGAAAAAGTTCCAGTGTGCATGAGTTCCAGCCCRGAGGGAGTCTGTTTCACAGATGTAGCTTCCTTTTGCATTTTATTTACGACGTCTGTAATTACACTGCGTCTGCTACCGTCCTTGCAGGTAAGCATAAGAAGTGTGGGTTAGAGGAATGGACAGTGGGGTGGATCAAGAAAGGGCTGAGTGTCAGAGCTCAGAGGGCGGTGATCAGCTGGAGGCCTGTAGTCAGGAATCTGCTGAGTCCAGTCTTACTGAACACATTTATCAATGACCAGGATGAGGGGATAGAATGTGCCYTCAGCAAGCTGGGTGATGATCTGGAACTCAGATCATCAAGAGGCTGATACACYTGGAGGCTGGCTGCCACTCRGTGGGATCTKGATAGGCTGAAGAACTGGGTGGAGAGAAAACCTGTGATGTTCGACAAGGGCAAGTGTAGGGTCCTGAACCTGGGGAGTAATAACCCCAAATACCAGCACAGGTTGGGGGCTGACCTGCTGAAGAGCAGCTYTGCTGAGAAGGGCCTGGGAGTCTTGGTGRGTGACAAATTGTCCATGASCCAGCMGTGCCCTTGTGGCCAGGAGGGCCAATGGTGCCCTGGGGTGCATCAGGAATAGCACTGCCAGCAGGTCAAGGGAGGTGATCCTGCCCCTCTACTCAGCCCTGRTGAGGCCTCATCTAGAGTACTGTGTCCAGACAAGTTGCTGCTGAAGAATTATAGCAGAGGCCACAAAGATGGCCAGGGGTCTGGAGCATCTCTTATGAGAAGAGATTCTGGGCATGTTTAGAGCAAAGAGTGAGAGGTKGTCTTGCTAATGTATATCAATATCTCAAAGGCGGGTGCCAAGAGGACAGCGACAGACTCTTTCTGTTGGTGCCCAGTGACAGGAGAGGAGCAATGTCCATAAATTTAAACACAAGTAATTGCATCTCAATATGAAGAAGAACTTCTTTACACTGAGGGTGGCAGAGCACTGGACAGGCTGCTCAGGGAGGTTGTGGAGTCTCCCTCTCTGGAGACATTCAGAACCCTCCTGGATGAGTTCCTGTGTAACCTGTTCTAGGTGACCCTGCCTTGGTAGGGAGCTTGGACTAGGTGATCCCCAGAAGTCCATTCCAACCCTAACAATTCTGAGATTCTGTGAAATCTAGGCATTGCTTTTGTGTATGCTGTAAGAAATCTCAGGTATCCAAAGAYGGTTTAGCAATCAGGGAGCATGCATGCACTAGTGTGCAAGTGTACACCTTTGGCTAGAAATGTTACCAGTACAGAGTAAGTGAAAGCATATGGCAAAGCAGATTAATGAAATCTAAGCATGTGCTTAAGCACTTAATTGAGCGGTGATCTGCAGATGTAAGTATAGTTTCCTCATCTGGTATGTCATTCCAAGTTCAGATGTCTCTGYATTTTCCCATCCCCATGACAGCCAGTGGAGCTTTGTGGGGAGTATCAGCATTTCTGTGGCATCAACATCTGTTTCTGAATGGTTAATTTTCATTAAGAGTTCCCATCCATTGTTAATTGAATTATAGCCTTCAATTTCAGCAGTGTCAGGTACCTGAGGGAACAAGAAGGAGCTTCACCCAAAGGGGAATCCTTTTATTCTGGCRGAAGAATAAATTATCAAATTGAAGAATAATTAGCTTGTAGAATTCTCTTCTATTAACCAGTATTGGCAATGAAATGTGCCCTTCTGTTATGAGTCTGAGTTCTTCCTACCTCATAACTTAAAGGGTTTTATATATAAGCATTTAAAAGCTGCATTGCAGTAGGTATATCTCTCTGTAACAAGGTGACATTGTTCGGTTCTTTCTCAGATACTGCTTTTCTTTTGGGGTAGGAAAAAGAGGAAGACTCACTGGTAAAAAAAAAAAAAAGAAAAAAAAAGTATATTTTTTCTTCTATTGTTAACCACCAGTGGTTTTTTCCTTAACTGAGGGATGCATTTCAGAGTGAAGTGAGAGCAGCTGAAGCTCTGGAATTAGTCTTCTGTAGCAATGATGCCACAGGCAGGCAGGCTCATTAGCTGTGAGCTTGGGGATTTTTTTAAGGAGGAGCGGCCTCTCTCCTTTATGTTAGAGGAATCTGGGAACTGAGAATTAAACTGATAAGATGTTCAYTCTACTCAGGATGTTGACTGGAGCTTCCAAGCAATTAGAAGAGCATGAAGGGAGGGCTCTGTATGTCTCTGAGGGCCCCGTATGCCTCTGCATAAAGTGCTCCTTTCCATTCAGGATTTTGTGGGAGTTATTTCCACATGTTGTAGGCACGTAAGCTGCCACATGCAGCCTTAACCCATCCACACTTCTTGAAATCTTGAGGAATGTGGAGAGTCTGGTGTATTCCTGTTGAGTGAGATGGGTGGCCACAGGCAAAACATTTGAGCAGCAGCCTGAGTTATCATAAACAAACCCAGCTATTCTGGTGTATGATGTATGCCATGAAAGAGGTGCACTTCAGAACCTGTGCAGATAAAGGAGGTAGTTAATCATCCCTATTAAACATATTTTATCAATTTTCTGTAAGCCTAATAATATCAACTGAATTAATAATGCTTGTATCATTTCTTGGTGTTTCATCTGTCTGACTTCCGGATCTCCTTTCCTGTTCACAAGCACTCAGYGAAACTGCAGAAATATCAAAGCAACATCTATTTTCCAGTTTATTAACAGTAATGCCCTTCATGAACGTCTCTTTTTTTAAATTCTCTTTTGTATTTAAACCTAGTTCCAGATTACTGTACTAAATGCATTCTGTGTCTTCTTAGGGGAGAGGTGTTATAAACCTATTGCATTAGAAAACAAATTTTCCAGCAGTAGTGTAGGATTTTCTTTTAATTACTTTTAGTATGGAGGCCCACTGAACTCTGAAACATATTCCTAGAAAGCTCTTAAGGAGATAAAATACTTAAATATTCTAATTTTTTAATCCAAGTCACCTGAGAAAGTGAATCAGTTTGAGTTATTTAGGGCAGTCTGTTAAAAGGCAGAGAAGTTGTGGTGCCCCATCCCTGGCATGYTCAAGGTCAGGCTGGATGGGGCTTTGAGCAGCCTGCTCTGGTGAGAGGTGTCCCTGCCCACACCACGGCCTTGAGATACTGAAGTGAATGTTATTGCTCATTTCTGTAGCCCTTGGAAACCCTTGCATGATGATGTTCAAATCTCTCATCTTGAAAGACAGTAGGAGCTCGTGTTTCTGTGACAGGCTGGGTCAACCTCTGCAGTTCAGTGAAGCTGATGCCCTGCTGGTGTCTCCTCCTGGAAGGCTGTGCCTGCCAAATGCCTGCATCTGGTTGCTCCCATGCAAACTTCACTTTCAGCAGGGGGACTGAGAACAAGATCATCTCTCCTTGAAGTTTGGCAGTGTTTCTCCGTGGGACTCTGGAAATGCAGGGTGATTTTAACACCACTGTTTTATAATTGGATGTATTTTTTTCCCATCTGAGGAATAAAAATACAGTGTTGAATCAGCAAGACCTTACCTGAAGCTGATTGTTTTGATAACTCCTACTTTGTAGTCATCTTGGAGAAGGGGAAACTGAAGTAAATCTGAAAATCAGCTTAGTATTTAGATCTGCCTGATAGTGGCCTCTACGGTGTTATACTGTATGAATTGATGTACCTTCATTCCCTCAGCCCGTACACCTGAAATAAGATTACAGTGGCTCTGTGTATTCTCAATGTTTTTTATTGTGCAGGGTAACTGATGTACAAAGTCTTTGGTGGAAATAGTTATTTTTAGAAGAATCCGTAAGATGACAAATAATAACTTGCCAAGATTTTTATACAGGCTCTGATCTTTCATTAGTGAATCTTGGACTGCATCTCATGTCACAGCCTTTAGCTGCATCTCAAGGTATATTACTCCTGTATTACAGAGGGAGAGAGAGAGACAAAGGCATGAGGAAGTGAAATTATTTGCTCAGGTACTCAGGGAGTCAATACCATATTGAAAATTGAATCCAGTTTTCCAGGTTTCTATCTCAGTGACCTGTCTACTGGGACCTGGTTCCTTCTTCATGCTTGTGACTTTATTAAGAGTGATCTTTGGACATGATGGAGATTTTTACTGAAAGGGCTTAATCCTYTCAGAAAAATCATAGAAGCTCACTTTTCTATAGTAGTCAAAGACTCATCCTATCTTCCTGAGGAGAAATTGTGAGGAGATGGATATGTATAAATAAACTCAATTCTTAAGAAACTTCTTTCTTTCTGAGAAAAAAAAAAAATCTTATGCAGAATGGCCAAATATATATGTGCCAATTATAACAGCTGATTATTTCTAGTGAGCAATATACCCAGGAAAAARGAGACAACTAGTCAAAGTGTGGCAGACAATTACGAGAAATAATAACTTCTGCATTTTAACATCCTTCAACTTTCTGCCCCTGTGCATCACTGCTGTGCCATCCAATAAAACATTTCTCATCTCATCAGAATTTTACAAGTTCTTTTTCAATTGTCATAAGAAAAAGCAGTTCACAGGAGACATCAGAGGATGGATGGTTGTTCCCTCCTGCCTTTTTTTAATGCCTTAGAGATGTGTTGGTTAGAGATGCAGAAGGGAAAATGACTATAGCTATCACAGTCTYTCATAGGTGAGTGAGCAAAAGAAAATCCTAGGATATCACATAATAGAGCTTACAACAAGATTTGTTCTTACCCTGTGAGTTGTCTGCAAAATACACGTATCATGTCCCAGTGCAATGAGCTGTCATGAGCACAGSTTACTCAAGCATGGCAGGAAGTTGTAGCTCCTTTAGTATGCAGCCAGACAAACTTTTGTGGTTGGATGGACAGGCACRTTTTCCCCTCTTCTTACACAAACTAATCTTTAAACGTACATGTTGTATAAATCCCTAGGAAAGTAGTAGATTCTTTCATTTCTTGGAAGAGCTGCTGACCTATACTTATAGAGAGGTCAATTTTCTCAAAATTAAAAAAACAGAGCTGAATGTTTATTCACCACAGTTGTGTACAMCTAGCATACATTTCTTTCTTTCTTTTCCCTGAAATTAAGACACTCCAAAAAATATTTGTCAAATAAAGTGTTTGAAGTGTAATGTTCAGCATGGAGGAAGAGACTGAATACACCATGTGCAAATCAAACTCATATCTGTCATTTTATAGAGGGAAGGCAGAGGAGGTATTTAAGTGTTGGGTTAGGTCTGGAATCTGGGCCAAGTTGGGCAATAACTTTGGAAATGGARCACGAACATTTTGTACTTAATGTGCTGCAGGAGTGAAATTGGTGAAAAGATGCAAAGAGAAGAGAGAGGCAATGCAAATCTTGCAAATTGTGTATGGACTGGAGAGCATCGTGGACTGTAGACAGGCTATAAAAGGAAAATATGAAATTAATTACATGAAGAACTAGAAGAGTAAGGATATGGTAAGTTATGGGGTAAAAATGTGAAGTATTTTTTGTCCTATTGTATCATTTAGGAAAAATTTCAAGAGATGCTCGTAATCATTATCTGGATCCATGGTAGATTGAAAAGGAGATTGAAATGATCTCTAAGGTCATAGAAGAGTATCTATAGCAAGTCTTCTCACTCACTCACTCACTCACTCACTCACTCACTCACTCACTCACTCACTCACTCACTCACTCACTCACTCACTCACTCACCCACTCACCCACTCACCCACTCTGCCTGTGGTGCTGACTGCTTCCCCAGGCAGGATTTATTCCTATCAGGAGCAAAACTACTGGAGAGGGTTTTTCTGTTTGATTCTTCGACATTCATCGCTTTGGGTTTTGGTTGTGATTTGATGTTAAACCCGTGCAAATATTCACCAGTACATGTGTAGTATGCTACTCTGGATCCCAGCCACTGTGGCAAATACAGGGCTGGTGTGGTAGACAGAGACATAGCCAGCGAGGAGACAGCCACAAAAGAGGGAGATACACTGGAAGRATGAGCATTTTTCACATGTGACTCTGTTTCTTCATYGCAAGTCAATGAGTTTCCCAAATCAKATATAAACAAACTATTCCATTTCCAATGAMAGAGGAGGTCATGCAAAGCATGCCRRYCTTTTCAAAATGGGCTATAATTGGCATTAGCCAGAGTCTTAATATTCATTACCTGTAATTCAGGGTCCAATAAAAAGTGTGATTTCTTTTCTTCATCCTAAGAAATATTCCAAAGAAATAAGCAGGATTTTTTCCAGTCTGTTCCGTGCAATTGAATGGCCCTGATCAAAAGTGAGGGTTAAGCAAATGCAAAGTAAAAGACAGAGCTTCTCAGAATTAATTCTGTCTCTGAGTAATGGATGTGATTTCTATGAATAATCATCGCATAAACATGATACATCATGTAATACATAATGAGGAKAGTGTGGTTTAAAGATTGTAGGTCTATGTGTTTGACTATAAATATATCTCAATTAGACATGTATGAAAAAGRTTCTCTGACTGTAGGACCTTTCTGCTTCCAAAACTMCTGACATTTTTTYYKSYKKKKKGGTGGCCTCTTACRTACCTGGAGAAAATTACATAGGTCAAAAAATTGAAAGCTATCCAATAAAGAACATTTAGCCTAGTTTCATAATATGTTGTAAAAAATGAAACATGATTTTTGAAGGAGGTGTTATTAACCATAGTGTTACAACTGTTGTGCTCCCAGGAGTATGATGGATGAATGGATGGATTGATGGATGGATGGATGGATGGATGGATGGATGGATGGATGGATGGATGGATGGATGGATGAATGGTTGATATTAAGACAGGTTAGATAAAAACTGAGTGTTTTAAAATCCAGCTTTGATCATGATGGAAATGCAAAGATGAGTCTGTTTTTGTAATCTGCAAAGTAACTGAACTAAAATGCTCCCAGAGTCTTCTCCAAATGTCTGTCTCTATCTGTTTTTAAAAGGAAAAAAAAAAAGGGTAATATTTGCTTTACAACAGAAATATCCCACCGAAACATTTCCCACAGAAATATCCTGGAAATATATGCACAACTTCAGAATCGTGTGTGCTGCCATTTACTTCATTAGAAGTTTTTTAAGTTGTTCCATGTTTGACACTTTTTGGATCTAAGGCATTGCTCAGACTARCAGACATATTTTATGCATCAGCAGGAAAATGCATGTGTTTATGAGAGAGCTAATTGAAAAGTTGAAGGACACTATTTAGCACCATCTGAACTTTTGTGTCCGCACAGATGAGAAATCTTACATTTCTCTAAGACACTTGCATAAYTGTACTGCCCAGAAAAATGCAGCTCTTTGCAGGGGGACAAGACCTCATTTACAGGAGTTAATTTTTCAAAAGGCTACCTGAACCCTACTACAAAACTATGTTCCTGACCCCTCATTGGTTTAACTATCATAGCAACATGAGAAATAAGCACCTGGATTTCTGTATGTGTGAGCATTGAATGGTGAAAATTAGGTTACTGCAGTTGTTGAGTATAGTTGAGGAGGAAGTTTGATTCCTTATTTCTCTCCTGACTGATATTTATGGCATGTGGGAAATGTGGGTGTATTTGTGTACGCAGGTAATAAAGGCATATAGACTTTTATAATAAAGCATKGAGTTTAAGAGCATTTGTGAGCTCATCAGTAGATAACCAGCCACATTTTGAAAGGGTACAGGCARAACACATTCTGGTAAAAAACGTTCTCTTAGGCAGCAAACACACACTGTATACAATGTCATACATTTTTATTATTGCTTCCATATTCATTAGAGTTTAAGGCCTTAAATGACTTGTCAAAATGTTATGCCAAGCTGAAGAACATTGCCTTGATGTGCTGTAGCGTAACAAGTCTTACTGGCATTTCTAGCACTCTCAGCAGTCTAGAAAAAGCCCTACATTTTTCAAGTCATTTGTATGTTGGTCTCCAATGTGCACTTCTCATTTTTCCTCATTCTTGATATRTTTTTCAGAATTTTATACCTTACTTATGTAACTCTCATCTAAAAGGTGATGGTGTTTGCTTGTACATGTATATAGATGGTCTAAATTAGATCTGAACTTTCTCTAAATTCTGGGGAGATCAGATTAGAGGCTTAGTCCAAGGTCATCCCTACTGTTTCTTTTATTTATTAATTAGAGGGATTTGTGTCGTTGAGTCCTAAACCCAAACATGGTTTGACTCATGTTGCTCTTGGGACAAAGAGAAAAATATTCTGAGAATAAAGACARTAAAAAAAGGGATGGGGAGTGAGCAGAGTAGAAAAACAAAGAAAGAAGAAATGAAGGCAAAAAGGAGAGAATAAAGATGTGGGAAATGTATTACTTGTATGCTTGTACATAAACTGCATATTGGTAAGCCTGGTAGGATTTGTCAGCAATRTATAGGAGTTTGGGATGCTTTATATATATGATACATTATAAGTACATATAAACACCTGCTTGTAGCAAATGAACTTTGATCATGGCAGTTTCTTCATTTTTAAAGAATATAAAGAAGCTCTTAAAGGAATTTTGATAGGCTTGAGTCTGGGGTAGAAATGTCTGGGGAAAATGTTTTGCAGGTAGTATAGTGTATCAYGCCTTTATGTAAATACCCTGTAAGTATAACATTACATAGAAAAGTTCTGTTTGATTCTAAAGATCACTGTCATGGCTCTCTACAGATAATTGTATTGGACCAAAAGGGAAACCAGTGGTTTAGAYAGTTGATCAATACATCTGAAATAAGAAAGAAAAATACATGGAGGAAAGATGATGGTGGCATTATAAAAATGAACACTCCTATTTTTAATAATGTTCTAAAGTCATTATTAACATGTTTTCAGAAAACGTTTCATGTGACTCACCTGAACTCCCACTGGACCCTGGGGAATATTAGTGATGGTGATATTAGCCCTTCCCTTCTTAAGAAAAGTCATTTCTGCCAGACCTTACCTTTCTCTGAAGTATCTTAGACTTCAAATAAATATCAGAACAGTTAGGCATCTTTACACTCTGGTAAGCAAGACTTAATTTAAAAGCAAAAGCAATTTTTACTGGATCCACTGATGTCAACAACTTAGGAGTGCTCAAATGAGGTTTTATTATTCTGGAAACAAACTAAAAGCATTCACTTTTCTTTTGTGSTTGTCTCTGCCTAAAGCAAATTTTTATGGTCTAGTTAGGTTCCCTTGAAAACAGGCTTTTATAAGTAAATACTCATGGATGATTAACCRTCCTAAAATAAAACTGTTGTCAGATGTTTAAAATGTGTGATGCATGAGAGAGAAGGTATGTACATGATGACCTGAAAGCTAATTTCTACATTTCAGTGCATCTGCAATGATTAGTAAAACCAAGGCACCTGCAGATATATTTCCAAGGACTTGAGCTTGGGGATAGCACGTCTTTTTAATTTGATTGATTCTGGTGTTTGGGAGCAAAAAACAAAAAAAAAGTTCTGGTATGGTGAAGTGGTTTTCTAATTTTTTGCAGAGTAAAAGTAAGGATGTCTTAATCAAAGCAAGCATTTCAAGAACAACACTATTTTTAGGAAGTTTTAGTGGAAAAAAGATCAACTGAAGAAATGGCATGAAGAAACATGGAGAAAAACCTGTAAATGAGTCTATATTAAATGTTTTTTACATGTTCTTTTAGTGTACCCATCAATAAAATACCAATGTCCACCTGGCTGGTTACTTGTCACCGTAGGAAGAAACAATTGCATTTTGTAAATTTATCTTCTTATAGTGGTATCTTAGTTTTGAGAGAATTCTAAGTTTCAGATAAGCATTTTGCGCTTTAATTTGGCTTTCCTCTTTCATTCTTATTTCAAGCACTATAGAGTCTGTAATTAATGCAGTGGACTTGGTTGAATAACTTTGTAACTGACAAGAGATGATCCTTTTTGACCTTCATTTTAATATTGAAAAWATTGGGAAGAATGAAACAACTTCTGCCAAAGAATGAATAAAAGATGGTTTGGAAGGTGGCCTTTTTCAACACAATAGCAACATTCTGTTAGATGATCCATTAATCACTGATATTGGTCAATTTTATTGGTGGAGAAARCAAATATTTTTTTGTGACCTTTTATTTCTGTTTGACTTCTAAGAGAATCTCAATTTTTTTTATTACTATTATTTTTATCTTCTACTTTAGAAGTATTAGCTCTCACTTAGGAAGACATAAACATTTGAATTACATTTTTTTCCCTGCATGTGTGTCCCAGTTTCATAAACCTTGTTTCTCTTATGAGTCAGATGAAAGCACAGTCATCTGAGGTGCAGTGGCTCAGTCTCTCTGGGTACCAGGAGGTGACCGGGGGACCCGATAGCCCCACCTGTCCCAAGCACTGGGCACCTCCATGGGGATGGGGACAGGACAGGGGTGAGCCCAGGAGGGCAGGGCCATGGGGACCTGGTGACACTGGGCCAGGTGCTGATGGCCACAGATTCTGCAGGAGCCCCAAGGGGCTGGACAGAAGTTAGAGCTGGGCACAGTCAGAGCTGGCAGTGCCTTGGAACCCCAACAAGGTGATCTGACTTCAGGGTTTAGTGTTTAAAATTAGCAATGTGTCAGTGAGTTCACCTGAGAGGGAGTTGCAGGAGCTTTTACTCACTGTGTGAATCAGGKCCCTCCCCTCTGCATTTGCAGCTTTGCCATCAAGGCCTCCATCCTAGGGTCTGCTTTGGACTGCTGTTTGCTGGTAAAAATAAAGTTTGCTCTTTTACTCAGCTTCTCTAGGCATTGGAGGGCAAAGTTTCGTGAGGAGTAGATGGAATGAGCAAAAGCTGCATCACTGTTGGTGAGAGTTGTTGCATTGCCTTACAACAAGTACATTTTCAGTCTGCTGATGGACATTTTGCTTACTTCCTGTGCTTATAGTTTCATGAAACCTGCTGGTTGTCAGACAATGGAAAGAGATTTCATCAGGAATGTGACCCCTGGCTCATAAGAGTTATTTATACAAGGGATTAAAACTGAGCAGGCCCATGCTCTGCGTGGAAGCATAAGGTGCAGCAGCAGTAGCGTTTTTCATGGCATGCAGAGGCAATTGCCAATAATCCTGTTTGAGTATGAAAATGAATAGTCATTCATGTTTCTCAGAGTAGGTTTGGGTTTTTGKKTTTTTTTCTCATTTTCCAATGGCTGAGGGAGCTATCCCCATCAGGCAAGTGTTGTAGAGCTGATCTTTGAAAAACAGCAGAAAAAGCATCCTGGAGTGTTTTTTTCAGCCTCTAGTTAATGACAACTAATCTGAAAGTGGGAATGGATTGAATGGGTTGTGCACATATCAGCTGACTTGCTTGTTTATACAGCAGTGCCTGTGAGACTTCTCCAAGGTGGGGAGGAAAATTTTGGTTGCAAATTAAAAACAATGAGCAACTCTTCCTTGGGCTAGGCAGGGGCTGTCAGAAGTAAAAATGTAAATAACCTGTAAGGATCTAGGATGCATTGATTTCCTCATTCTCTTCAAGTTARCTGAAGCCTCTGCAGCACATTTCARTAGTGATTAAAAACCATGATTGTTGGATGAATCTGTGGAAGTAACAACAAAAAAAATCCCTATCTTTCAGCCATTTAAATTTATGGTAAAATATTGCCCTGCAATGATATGAAGATTTGGCCTGTAGTCTGCTGGGTTTTAGTTGTGCTACATAACTACATGCAGCACTGTTCATGTAAACTGAGACCCACTGCATGCCAGTAATTTGCAGAAGTCATTAACGAGGTTTTTGAGGAAATGGTGAAAATTAAACATGATCAGATGGATGGTTAATGGGCATTAACTGCATTGTCTACTCTCTGAAACGTAGAATCTTTCATTCTCAGTCAGAACACCTTTGTTCATTTTTTTCCTGGCTCTGCAAATGGTAGCATTAAGAGATTATGCATTTTTGGAAATGTCTTGAAATGTTTTTGCTTGATGATAGGAAAGTAGCAATGCGGAAGAATTTCTTGAAGTACAATAGGAATGTTCTGTTACCCATGAAGCAGAGAGTACTTTAAAATTTTGGGCAAGCTTGTCTTAATAAATCCGTGTGTTGAAATCTACCTCTGGCTGCTCTCCAGCCTCTCAGTCTTACAGTCACCCATTTTTTTTTTAAACCAAGTCAGAAACCTTTATTATGGAAGCAAAAGAAATGACCCTTATTTCTCCCTTGCCAAATAAATAGGAGCCTACAGCAAACAGTTATTAATCTCTCAGCTCTGTGGATGTGATCAGCTGGTGGCCTGATTTAGGAGCAGTGTTATCCTCCTGTGCTTCACATTGCATATCCCCAGTACATAACCTGTGTTTATTGTTCAGCCCACAACTGTGTTCAGGTTAAGCTTCAGTGTACAGTGAACCAGTTCCAGATGTAACCAGAGTTTCCTCTTTTTATGCAGCATAGCAGCTTATCTTTAACTTAGAAGACATTAGAATTTATCTTTCTAATCAAGGGCGCTTTTTCCCTTTTCATCATGGAAGTTGTATTTTAAAATGTGTGCCATGTGAATAGGATTATAGATATATATCTGTGTAGGGATCTGTGTCATACAAGCAGAGGCTTAAGGGCTTTAGACTTCATAAGAATTTCAAATGCTATTCCAGATATCTTTAAATATTTAAAATTGCAGATTAATGGTATCTGCAATTTTAAAAAAGTATATTTTGGTAGTGTATCATTCATCACATCCTTTTGGAATGTGGGCAAAAACACAATCTCTGAYTCCATGGTGCAGAAGAGTTGTACTACAAAAGTTCACCTTTAGTTTTAGAAAGATTGCCCTTCTGTGATTTAACTACAGCCAATTTCTAGAATGGGCTATTGAATGTTCAGACCTGGACAATCTATTTAAAAAAAGAAAAAACCTTATTCAATGAATTATATAGATTTATGGTGGTAAACATCACATGTGATCACATTTCTGTATGTCATACCTGCATTACTGTGAAGAGAGAAGTGATTCAGAAAATATGCAATGTAATTTCAGGTAATACATTCCACTGGATGTATTTACCTCTGATCTTGGAATTTAGGGAAAGAGGGTAATTATTCAGAAAACCTGTCTGCCTTTGGGAAGTAGCAAAACGGAAGTTGCTTATGTACATGAACTTTSCAGTAGAAACAGAAGAAAACACAGCAGCAGTTTAAMAAAGGTTGAATATATAAACTTATAGACTGACWTTCATTTCAGAGATGGTTGGAACAKTTCATAGGGATATATGATAGGCAAATGTTTACTTAGAGCTCTTTCTGATTCTTCTGATTCTAAAAACAAGCAAAAGTTCTGGCTACATTTCATTGAACATGCAAATGAGATATATGAAGTTTGAAAATATTTAAATCTTATCTATGCACTTACGTGTATTGATACAAAGTACACAAGGACAGAAAAGAAAAAGATTAGACATCAAAGTTGTGCCCCAAAGTGCAAAGTGCTTGGTATTTAAAACAAACTCTCCAAACTTAGAGTGGATTTAAGGCTACCTCAACTGCAGACRTCAGGAAACACAGTGGCATTTTTAACTTCACCCATTAGTAGTTTAAGATGCAATATCCTGAAAGCAAGCTTGCTGCTTTGAGCATGAAACTTTAACTACTACCACATTTCTTTTGGATGTATCTGCAGTAGCTCTAGGTTAGGGGTAATAACTCAAGTTTAAGTTTTTGTTAGATTTTGCTCTTTCTTTGTTTTCCAGGGTTAAAAAAAAAAAGGTGAAAAAAAAAAACCTCTGGATTTTTTTTTTCAAATTCATTGAGATAATCAGTAACTGCTCTGATGAAAACTGTCTACCATTTGCATGTTGTGAAGAAAAACTTATTGATTTTTTGATCAACACGGTGATAACTGCAAAGACAGCATGTAGAAAAGGGCATAAGCTATGAAGCAGCTAATAATTGTGATTTATGGAAAGCTAACCCYTTTGCAAAACAGAAACACTGCCAGGTTTATAACTGGGATTCCCAGATGCTGATGAGCCCTCAGAGTCAGAGCTGTCTCTTATGAGGGATGTTTAAACTGAAGACAATCCATCATCTCAGGAAATTGCAGGGCAGTCTAATACAGGTGTTGTTTCAGTTTCAGCACCTGCAGCTGTTTAAAGAAATGAAAGGAACCTGARCACCCAGCAGATAGGCAAAGAGGCTGCACAGAAGCAGTAAGACAGAGATGTATATTTTAATTCTGTGCATGGAAATCAGGAACACTGACATTTGCCCACTTTTTTTCCATTACAATAATTTACTCTAGAACTAAAATAGATGCAAATGTCTTCCATAGATATTTCTGCTGTGCTGGTCTGAGGGCAGGTTTCTGTGATGAGTCACATTTTGCAGTGGTGGAAAACCAAAACTGTATGTTAGGATTTAAAATTTGGGGAAAGCTTGGTTTTAAGATTAGATCTGACCTTTTTGATTGTTCCATATTTGACTTTGTCTTCCCTTGCACWTAGGTATAACCATTTCCTAAGAGAAAAATGTGTTTCTAGAACAATCCAGTACTATGTATGCTATGTTTGAAATTAAGAAACATGTATGGTTATAACTCAGAAAGGAAAGGGTAGAAGTTTAGTAAACATAAAGCCCTTTATTATTTGATCTGACTATTTACTGGTTCCTTAGTCAAAGTTGGAGTGTAGAATAATGGCAATTTTATTTTTTATATCTATGTATATGCTTGTAGGTAAGACTTTTTGCAACATGTCTTAGTAGACATGCACAGCTTTAATAATAATTTTGACAGAAACCACCTGGTGTAGCAGAGAGATTGCAGATCTAACAATGTGCTACTGTAGGTTTTTCCCTTTGTCATTCTATTTTTGAGTTTCACTTTATTTTTTGGGAAGAAGGTTGTTTGCATGGAGAGGATGAGAGCAGATCAAATGAAGCATAAATACACTGTGTGAATTGTGTTTATTAACTTGTAAGCAGGGCACAAAACATTGCATTTTATAACTTGCTGTTGAGAAGGGTAAATTTCAGTTTGGCGCTGGGGGGAGGCTAGGGTGTTTGCTGTTTCTAATTCTGTCAAACAGTTAGCCTAAATCTTCTCTGGTAATGGCAGACCTATCTTTGGAAATACCCTCAGCAGCTTCCTTAACCAACAGCTCCTCCAGAGTACCCCTCTTCCTTGCCAGAGAGTGACAGGTCTTTCCACACTGCCAGAACCAAATTGTTTGGATCCAGAATTTTATCTGGCATCCTCTCACCCAATATTTTTTGCCTAGAGTTAAATAGTAAAACCTTTGCAGTTGTTCATCTCTTCATTGCGTCATAAAAGATAACTATTCAAGAAGAATTTATCTTGAGCTGGAGTTTTGTTGCATGCCTGTTTTCTGTAAAAAGTGCTAAGATAAACCACAGTATTCATAGAGTATGTCATGCCACTGTACAGCATTTAAAAATTGTTGCCAAGGACAGCACAAGTTGTTTCAAGAATTTGTTTACCAAAATCTTGCTGAATGTCATAATTTGCCACTTTCTATGGAGACAGACCATGTTCTACATCACCCTTGTTTTAGACCTCTCCAGACCCTGTGACTGTGGTAAAAAACAGTGCAGACGAGTAGAAAGAGGTTATTAGTAGTGAAACACTTTGTGATGTCTGATGTCCACACTGCACACTTTTCATGATATTTTATTTCAGACTAATGTTAGTCTGAGTCTTGATTCTGTGAATGCCCATTAGTGGGTAGAGTGCTTTAGGTGCTCTTCTGAAGAGTTTAATCCTCCAGTTTGATTTTGTCCCGGAGGAATTTGCTGTGTGTGCTTAGTTCACTGTGAATCCCAGTGTGGAGACAGTCCACAGTATTTAAACAAAAACAAAGTTACTGTGAACATACTGTGAATTGTCAATTGTAAAAGCCTACTAGTATGTAGGTTTCTATTTTACAGCTTTAACTACTTTAGGTTTTCTCTTATTTTTTACATGTGGGTGTACTTTTGTTTAAATTCATCATAATGCTAACAGTTTTTTAATTTTTTTCTCTATGGAAATTATGTCTGTGATTTCGGCTTGCACCTCCTTCATTTCAACTCTGATTTTTTGTCTTGTCCTCCACTGCTGGATTCTAAGTTAMTTTTATGTTGCTGAAGTCTCTGGCAGATGTCTTTGTCTGACCTGAGTGCTCCTTAGCACCTGTCAGCCTTCTTTCTCACTCTTATTTGAATTCTCAAAAGCTTTATCATTTTTGTTTGCCAGAAGCTTCACTCCAGTTGGATAAAAGTTCTGCTGCCCTAAAATTTCTGATGCCTCAATAAGACTCTGCTTTAAATTTGCTAGTCCTACTTAACACAGCCAAGTGTAAAATTTTTGCTGTCTGTGTTTCCTTTTGCAATAGGAAGCATTATAGACATCTGAATTCTTTATTCTTTCCTTGTTTCTGCATGAAATTCAAGTGCAAGCTTCCAGTTGGACTGATATAAACCAGATTGGGGAAACAACTGCATCTCCATTTGGGCTACCAAAAGCTAACCTAGCTAAAACTGAAGATTTGTAGATTTTTGAGTGCAATTTAGCATGGCACTTATGGCCCAGGTGTGACAACAGGAATCCTGACGCAGTTAAACAGATACGTATTTTCRTGGGCTTTTACTAACAGACAAGAGTAGTATTTGAAAGAAGAAAATGAAAGTTCATTGTGTTTTGATTTCCAGGACTTCTGGGGAATCATAGGTTGGTGGCTGAGAGCAAAGAGGTGAAATGGTTTCCTCGCCAACCACTTGTAATATGACAACGATGACTCACTTTCATGAGAAATAATGTTTTCTTGAAGTTAATAGAAAAAACTCATCTCAAGAATTTATAAGTCCTTGGGGCTGATAAGTTACTCTCCTGAAACTAACCTAAGAAAAGAAAGGGAGAGAAAGAGAAATTGAGAAAAACAGGCTGTATGAATTTAAGACCRACCTGATTTTTTTCCCTTGTATCCCAAAAAGTCAAGTTACAATCCTTTGATGTAAAGTGGAGATGAAGGCCAAGAATACACATTAAGTTATGTACAAATTGTTCACATTCGAAAACATAGTCACAAATCATTCTTTTCCAAATCTTATTGTATCTGAAAGTTAAGACAAACGTATGCAATAGTTTTGTCCAGACACAGGCAGAATTAAGAGTAACATATTTCATCTTGTATGTAATCTCCAATTTGACTTCTGAGGAACTTCATTCAAAAACAATACTCAGAAATTAATCTCTCATATTAATTAGTTGAAGTGACACAGTTTGGAGGTCTTAAAAAGATATATTTTCTAAATTAAGCTCAAATATCAAAAGTAATTTAGATTAGTAACATAGTGTAGAATATATAGAAGCTTGCAGCCCCAGCTGAATGAGAGAACATGTTAGCCAACTATTTTGGCATTAAACTTAATAAAGCAAAGCCAAATGAACTTACCTTATTTATTTATTAATATTATTTATATTTAAATATTCTTTCACAAAGTGTCCATATAAAACTTCCTCATGCATTTCATCCACTCTAGATATTCAGTAATTATCTAAGCAAGTGGTCCTCAAGTAGCTAACAAGGGTCTTGTGACTACTTAAAATAAAATAAAACCCATACATTAAATCAATGTAATTGTGGATGAGTGTTTCATTACAGTAATATCAGGTTAGAGAGGACTTGTCCTCCATTCACTTCCAAAAGAAATCTGGTGTGCCTGTTTTATTGTCTGCTAACAAAAACTTACTATTTTCTCCATCAGTCAAGGTGAATTACATTTTAAAATGGTGTATGTTTCTCTCTTTGTCTTGAGGGCATTTTAAAAATCTGATGTGCTTAATATTTCTTGGCTGTATTGACTTACCAATATAGTCTTAGACAAAGTTTGAAACCCTACATTCATCTCCATTTGGTTTCTTGCTAAAAAAGTCCAAAACACCTCAGAAGATATGGGTGATTTCTTTGAGATGACTTCTGTCTGGTTTCATCCTGCCACTGTGCTTGGCCCTGKAGCCAGAACACGTGTGGCTAATTATATACATTCAGCMCTCCTAAAGTGCCACACAGGGATTRTTAACTATTAACTTTTTGGACAGACATTCAYTGAAAKGTTTTGTAGTGCTGTGATGATTTACAGCCTGTTACGTATCAGTTCCTGCCTTGTATCTYTCCTGTGGGGCTTTAATTTCTGTTTTAAATGGGAAAGTGCCTTGCTGCTTTGTGTTTGTGCAGAGTCCAGCCTGTGACAGGAGCTGTTGGAGCTCATCTTGGTCACCACAATGCAAAGTCTTCTTGATGATGATTCCATGTCCCCAACTCTCTTAGTGGTGTAATGCAACCAGCAGTGGCCCATGAATACATACAGCAATGTTTGCCATTCTGGTAGCCTGTCAGGAATGAGTCTGAYCTTTTTCCCAAAACCTTCTTACAGAAACAGCCATGGAAGTGGTTGTTTTTTATCTGGAGGGTTAAGTGACTGTCCTTCCAGCGACCCATTGTTGTCTTCTCTGCAGCTGGTCTCAAGCCATGGCTGTTAAGATGCAGATTCTTAAGGCTCTGCTGAGTAGAAGAGCAGATGGAGATTGGGGAGGGACTACAACCCACATCATAAAAATCTTTCAAAAAGCTTCATATCCCGAACTTCTCACTTGTAAGAAACACTAATCTCTGCTTGCCCTGATTCTGGAAGGGATCCCTCTGCRAATCTTGTGTGTGAGCATGAGTGTCCATGCATGGACTGCTTATTTTGAGCCAGGAATATTTATTTCAAAATCTAAGACAACACATTTAAATTATTTAGATTTTTTTAGAGGTGCCTTTGTTGAAACTCAGTCGATCAAGACAAGGTTGCAATATATTCCAGATAAATTTAGATGTGTTCTCAACTGATAAGTCAAGAAAAACTTGAGATGAACTTTTTTTTGCTTTCTCACTGCTACCAAAGCTTGGCTGTGCTAAACCAATACAGGCAAAAAACAGAGTTTTGTTCTGAAATCTTCAGTGTCTTGATTGCAATTCTCTGCTAAATACTAACCCAATAGCATCTCATTTCATAAAGCAGGAGTAGCCATGAAATTGCATGCTTTCCAAGAAGGAAATGTAGGTAGAGAAGTTTAGGAAGGCAGGAAATCCAGCTTGCAAGAGTAATGCCCTAATTTCTTAATCAATCCCTGATTATGTATTAAATTAATAATTATTTTAAAAACCTTGAAATTGATGGTTTAGCTTCTAGGTTTTTCAAGTATTTGGCTATATGTTTTCTTTCTTGATTGTTTTGATACTTTCAAAGCATCAAAGTTCTGATACTTTYATCGTGTAAATATTTTATTCTTCCAGCTCATCAATACAGCCTACAAACAGGTTTGACCTAGCAAGTTTCTGTTTTATGGAAGGGTTCAATTCCTTTTTCAGAAGATGCATCCTGACTTTCTATTGTGTGAAAAAGACTGAAAATTTTTATATATGGAAAACACAATAGGTATGAGTCAAAAGTCTAAATAGTCAGTATTACTTGTTCCAGCCTTTCTATTTTTGTGACGGTRAGCTGTGTATAGTTTTAACAGCAATCTGTCATTCTGTTGACCCTTATTTTATGGTTTTATATCAACATTTTTCATCTTGCATTATTCTAGTCTTTATTTGGTACGTACTTGTTCCACTGTGGTCCCCGATTCTTGGGTTCAAGTTCTATTTTATTCCCAGACATTTTGAAAGAATTGAAAGAATTTCATAGAAAACAATAGAATAGGTCAGCTGGACCCACCACAAACACCAAGTCCAGCTACCTGACCTCTTCAGGACTGACCAAAAGTTAAAGCATGGTTTTAAGGGCATTGTCCAAATGCCTCAAYACRGGACATTGGCCACTTCTCTTGGAAGTCTGTTCCAGGCTTTCACTACCCTTTGGGTAAGGGAAATGTTTGCTCATGTCAGGTTTGAACCTTTCCTGATGGATGCAGCTTTTAGGAGTTCTTGAATGTCCTGGCACTGGGTACCAGGGAGAATAGCTCTGCACATCCCTTCCCCTTCCTTTCTTCAAGAAGCTGTAGGGAGCAGTGAGATCACCCCTTGACCTTCTCTTCAAACACAGAGTCCTCAAGGACATGACTGCTGGCCCCTTCACCAGCTYGATGCCCTCCTTTGGACACATTTATGGATCCTTCACATCTTTCTTAAACCGAACTGCACATGCTACTCAAGGTGAGGCTGCGCCAGCACTAAATGCAGAGGTGATTATCCAATCACTTATTTTCACCAGTTGGTGATGCTGTGTTTGAYGCAGYGCAGGATGAGGTTTGCCCTCCTGGCTCCCAGGGCACACWCTGCRGGCTCCTGTCGAGTCTCCTGCCAGCCAGCACCCCCAGAGCCCTTTCTGCAGGGCTGCTCTCCAGCCACTCCTCTCCCAGTTTAGTCTCATGTCCAGTGTTACTCCACCCCAGGGGCAGAATCCGGCATTTGGTCTTGTTCAGTTTCATGCCACTGATGATTGCCCAATGCTCCAATCTATCCAGCTACCCCTGCAAGGCCTCTTGTCCCCTGAGACAGCCAACAGCTCCTCCCAGTTTGTTTTCATCTGCAGATTTACTAACTGTGCATTCAGCTGTGGCATCCAGGTCATAGATACAAACAGTGAACAGAACTGGCCCCAGAACTGAGCCCTGAGGAACACCACTGGTCACTGACCACCAACCAGATGTAGCCCCATTCACCACCACCCTTTGAGCCCTGCCCTTCACCAGTTGTTCACCCAGTGCACCATCGACCCGCTCATCTCAGCTGGACAGCTTGTCCAGAAGGATGCTGGGAGGGAGAGAACAAAAGCTTTGCTAAAATCCAGCAGAACTACATCTACCTCCTTCCCTTTACCCCCCAGGCAGGTAATCTTATCAAAGAAGAATATCAAATTAGACAGCACTTTCCTTTTGTGAACTCATGTTGACTGGGCCTGATGATTGGAATGTCTTTTAAACAGTAGCACCTAGTAGGATCTTCTCCATAATTCTTCCAGTTACTGAAGTTAGTCTAACAGGTCTGTCATTTCTTGGAGCTTTCTTCAAGCCCTAATGTAAATCAGAGGAGTGTTGGCTAGTTTCCAGTCAGTGGGGCCATAACCAGGCTCCCATGATCTTTGGTAGATAATTTAGAGGGGTACCCCTGTAATGTCTACCAACCCCTTCTGTAATCCAGGATTAATCTCATCAGACCCCAAAGACTTACAAACATTCAACTGGTGCAACTGGTCCCTTTATTAGGTCAGTGTCTACAAGTGATCAGCATTTTTGAACCCCTGAGCCCTCAAAAGCTGATTCCTATGGGACATTTCTCCTTGAGTAGCTGAAGTTTGTTCTCTTAAAATCCAGGTTGGCAACTCTGTTGACYTTTTTTATCTCATGGCACCAAATGTTTACTAGTTTAGCATTTCATGCTAAGGCTGAGTATATTATCAGGATATTGAAAACTTCAAATACTCMTTTGAGGGATGTAATAGGTCCTCCACATAAGTCTAAGGATGGCAGAAAGTAAAGGCCACACAAGTATTTTCTTCTTTCATTTTTCTGCTATGCAATACAATTTCTTCTATCTTTTGGTATTTTGAGTAAAGCTTTAATTCTTTTAGGATGCTCCCTAAAAATTATAACTGTGATGACATATGGGGTGCTGGAAAGATGCATTCAGCATGCAAATTCCTGTGAGAAAAGATGCCAGTATTGCTGTGTTTGTTTATGGTAAGAAATCACTGTCAAATATTTAGGATTCCAGTTGGCCTACTTTGAATGATTTTCGTGTGCTTGTGAATATTTCTCTGTATTCTGAGTACCAAATCTGTCACTGATGACCGGGATGACATGGATATATCTGTACTGAAATGTAAGGGGACTGCAGCTATATTCATTACAAAGTGTTGCAAACAAACTTTCCACCCCTATCCAAGTGTGKCTCATAAAGGAGAAAAATTAAGTTCTGGGCAGTACAATGTTCTGTTCTACAATGTCCTCCAATAAAATAATGGATTTTTGTGAAGACTGTAATCTCCAACTGACTACTGAGCTGTGTAAGAAAAAGGGGAAAATGTGGAGAAAAAAAAAAAGTGAAAAAATTCTATATTTGAATAGCCGCTTGAAGTTTCTTTAATTATATTTGTTCTCCCTGACCTGAGCAACATACCTTTGAATTTCACAGGTGTAGAAAGAAGTCAGTCAATCAGTCACTGTAGAAAGGAGCAGTCAGTCATTGCTAGCACCAGATCTGGGGCATAACATCAAAAACATATAAAGCCTGCTGTTATAAAGCAGAAGCTRTTTTCCTGTCTACTGAAAGTAGATATGGTTTCTTATCCTAGGTCAATGAATATCTTTATAGTAGCAGCAAATTAGTTCTTCCAGTAGCAGAGATCAAGAAGGAGTGCAAAAYTTCTCCAAAGTTTATTCTTTGCCACTTCAAGCAAAGAAGTCTGTCTTTCTTGCCGAGAAGTATATGAAAGTTACAGTAAGAAATGAAAGGGAGAAAAGAGCATTTGTGAGATTCCCCCACTCAATGGAAGGAATTCTGTTTATCAGTTTGTTTGCACTGAAGAAATTGTAGAGGTTAGGCTTTTATGAAGCCCCTAATCCTAACGTGAAACCTCCAAATATGAAGCCAGTTCTACTGAAAGGATGGAGGTGTATGAGAGGATTTGTGGGCTCATGATTTGCTGCCATCGTATAACACATAAAAAAGCAACAGCATCATAGGGATTGAAAAGTACAAGAKTGAGAAGTACAAGAAACTAAAAGAAGGCATTGACCAGCAGCCTGCTGATCATTCTTTTTACTTAAGTAAGAAGAGAGTGCAGAAGATCTCCAAGTGAGCATTTGAAGTTGAAGAGCTACGGAGATTTGCCAGTTTTTCTGAGAGGACTCCTGGGAACAGATAAACAGATTTGAATTTTGTGTATTCTTACATGGCATAAAGGTGCCTTCCAGCACTGTCAGTGATTCAGTGCTATGAAGAAGGAATTGTTTCTTGCCACAGGTTAGGTGAGCATTACCCTGTCTTTTAAATTAACTCCCACACTTCTCTAATACCCAGGAAAACAAAAGAATATAGTCTAGATAGGAGAGATCCTATTGGTTCTTCCCCTGTGGAAATGCACGAAAAAGAAAGGGCAGTGACACTAAATTTATTATGAACTGATGGATAATGAAAAAGATTATGCTGTATTTTTTATCACTTAGGCATTGCTGTGTATYAGTGCCCTTAGTAAAGGCCCCTCTAGGCTGACAATTTAACTGCAACATTGCATAATAATTATACAGGCAATATGAAATTTTCAGCAGCTTGTCTACTTTTCACTCTTATCTGCAATCTATTATACTCAGTAGTCTCATAAATGGATATAAAGAAAATGGTTCTGATTTTTTTAAGGCTTCACTAAAAATGCTAATTAAACCTATAATGATGAGCCTGCTGAGGATAGGACATCAAATGCACAAGCTCAAGGATAAAATGTCACACTGGGCCAGTCTAAGGCTTGCTTGAATTTAGAAAAGGACCAGCGAGTTCTTGATTGTTGAAGTTCAACTGTATTTGAGGTGTATTTTGCACTGATTTGTGAAAAACTGGAGAAAATGTTGTGGAATCTCATTTGCAAGTGGGAATTTTCAACAGAATGAGTTTCTCTTTTTGGCGGTGTTCAGAGTAGAACCAGAATTAGTATTTRTAACATTTGTCAATCTTTAAGATGTCTTTGAAAAGAAATTAAACTAATGAAACTCCCTTTTAAAGTAACTTTTGTATTCCCTGGTATCTTTTTAGGTTGGAAAAAAATTTTCACCCCTTTATTTGTGTGCACGTTAGCACAAATGCTGCTGGCAGTTTCTGCTGCTTAYGGTATTCTGAGAAAAGTATATTTTCACATTTTTGGCACCTGTGCGGGATGGGGTTTTKCCACCCCTATAGACTGGAGTGCAAAAGACAGAGAGACAGAGTTGTTTCACAGCTCATGGTGCAGCAGGKGATGGGCAAACAAGGGGCTCAGTCRCAGYGCTCAGTAAAGCATGTCCTTGCTATTACGTAGGAAGTGTACTCTCAGTACAGTCAGTGAAAGTGTACTTTTGCTAGGACTGTAGAAGATGTTCACATGTGAATGTGTGAAATTCTGGAATAATTTGCTCTCTGTGGATAATTTGTACATTAAATGTACAGTAGCAACCATTTAAATGTATAGCCTCAGAGTACAGTAACTCTTTTTAGTTTACTGGCACTCACCTCCACAGGGATTTCCTTCTGCAAGCTTACAAATTAGTTTGAAGCAAATGTGTTCATTAATTGGGTCTAATAATGATTATAATATATTCTGTCTTTCCTTCCTGGGATTTTATTCACTATAAAGTCATTTTTTTGTTAAGTGCTCCTCTTGAAGGGTGGCCATGGTAGGGTTCARTCTTGCGAATAAGTGATATACTGAAGTCTATCCATTTCAGTASAAGAACGATAAAAACTTTGATAGTAGGGATTTACAGGATTAGGTCCAACAGTTTTCAATATTATTTTGAAGTATACTAAATTTGCTGTTTTTTCTCTATGTGTTTAAGCAGTCATTGATATGACATGTGAGAGCTTTTAGACTTCCGAGTTTTTGCTGGAACTGTGGATACTTTTATTTTCAAGAGTAACAAAAAGCCTGGATGGCTCAGAAAATGTTCTCTGAATAGCATTCATATAATAGCAACTTGGCACTGTGTGTGTTTGTGTGAAAAGACAATTGATGATATTTTAGGGTTATAACAAAATGGCTCTTCTGAAGCACATCCTTTTAGAAAAATTGGCTGTATTTATCTTGCTCAAAATCTCAGCATAAATGCTTTTATTATTGTTAAGTCAAGCTCTTACACAACTAATGATTAGTAGAAATATTTCTGGAACTTTGTTTTTACTTTATCACCAGTCATGATGTTTGATTTTAAGCATAAATGTTCTCAGCATTGTTTCATCCTTGATCCTTTTCCCTGCCTCTCCTCTGCTGCACTCTTTGGTGAYTGTGTTGATTTCCACCCATTCCCCAAATCATTTAACTATATACCATTTCCTGCACCCAGATGTTTATGTACTAAAACAGATTGTGGTTTTTGCCTTTTCCCTGGGTAACACTATGACATCTGTATTTAGTTTCCTGCTGCTGCTTTTTGTAGCTTTCAAGTGTGTGCTGCCATCTATGGAGTAATCATAGAAATAAAGCTGGTATGAGAAAGGTGTTTTATCAGAAGATCATGGAAAACGTGATCTAGCTAGCAGAGGAGGTATCATAGAGCAATTGCCCAGATCTCAAGAAATCCCATTTCTCYGTAGTCCCAGATCTCACAGCAAGCACGGGTGAAGTATACCGTTTAGAAAATCAGTGATTTGTAGTAATTAGATTATTCTGTAGATTTCTTTATASTGGACAAATTATCAGGGCAGCCTAAAAATCAGAATAAATTTACTTTGCCCTCTAATCTGGCAACTCCTTCCTTTTCCTTCCTCCCCCTATCTGTCCTAGTTCTTCAGCAATTTCAAGATCTGCTTACTATATCTTTCTTCATTTGTTTTTCAAAAGTTAATTTTAATTCCTTATCCTTCCCCAGCATCTTATTAACTGACCTTGCGTCTCTTCTCAGTGTTCAGTTTCATCCTCACAAGTTCCAAGTTTCCCTCCTTTGGATCCCTTCAGAATGCATTACTGATGATTAGTCTCCATTCTGTCTCTCACAACATTTTGTTGCTCGATATTCATTTTAGAGTGTACATTTATTGCAACGAATTTTTCAAGATGGTCTGAAAAGCACTTGCAGAAGTAATTTTCTGTTTTAATGCTGTTCATGTGATTTCAGCTTGCAGATTTTTGACTAAGGGTTTTAGCATCTCACAGCCTTGAGTGGGACAAGGTATATGAGATCCCAGCAATTAGGTTTCTATTGGTTTGATCAGACTCCTATTTGATTTCAGCAAGATGTGGCAAATAACAACTAAGTCTTTTGGTCTTTCCTCAGCAAAAAGAGTTTTGGAGTGGGTGTATATTTAACCACTACTTCTTAAATGATTTTTTTAAACACAAGGCTTTGGAATCAAAAGSAGAACTTTAACCTGTGTGGATGAAACATTCTTAAAAATATCTTCTGACATTTTCTTCTTACTGCTGAACTCAGAAATTGATCTTATTTCCTCGCATCAAAGACAAAATGAAGGAAAAAAAATCGATGCTGAAGATTGATCAATGTTTTTCRAAACTGACTTAATAAGATAAAAATCAATGCAGCTGTATTATTTTCCATTCTGTCATCACCAGTAACATTCAAACATGGTAATATTTGATTCTTAAGTTAAATGTGAAAATATTTCRGTTACCTCCTACAAAGACAAAAAATATATAAGGAGGGATTTATTTAGTCAAAGTTCAGTTTTCTTTTTAAACTTAATTTCGGAAATTTGAGTTCTGCAGAAACTGAAAACAGTTTGATATTTTAAGTGACAGTATATATTGTTMCTTTAGTCACACAGACTTAAATAGAATAAGCTGTTACTTGTATTTGCAAATTACAAACTCTTATCCTCTCTTCCTTCTGCAAGTATGAGTTCCATCTTGCTTGGTTGAGAGATCTGTACTCAAAAAAATGGAGAAAAACTTGGAAACTGAATTTCCCTCATGACAGGTTCATAGTGCTTTGAATTTAGAGCTTTACTATGCAAATACATTGGCTGGTTAACCTTTGTTGGCAAAAAATGAGTGGTTTATTTGTAATATTTTTGTTTGTTTGTTTGTTTTCCCAACATTTGTTTCCCTTTTCTGCTCCCCCTGTCCTCAGTAATGTTGAGATCACTTATTGATTTATTTAAAGAAAAACCTTAAAAACTGACATCTGTAATATTATTGAACCAATCTCCAAAACATAAGTTTGGCCTCACAGTTGAGAGGGTTTTTTWAAAAAAATRATTTGRCTTTCARTATTCCTGTTCACCTGCTACCTTGGGTTTAGCCCTTTGGGCTCCCAATTTGAATCTTCTCTTAACAACTGAGTGCTAGAAAATGTTCTTTTAGGGAAGAAAGTCAGTGTTCTCACATAATCACTGGAATGGGTGARCTGGGATTTTAGGAAAGCACCAGACATTGAAAGACGCATGATAAAATCCTAAATACTGGCRAGCCTCTGGTATTGGCATCTTTTGTTTTAAAGATTTATTTAATGAGCACAGGAAGAGAGCTTTCTGCATAAATTTCTACTGAATTGATTCCCTATCTGCAAGCTGGGCCAGAATGTCATAAAATAGGAAATGCAAACCTGATAATAGTTAGACACAGACTTTGAGAATATTTAACTTAATCAGGTTCTCTGTGGGCCAGCAACTTTCTCATCTGCTCTTCACATTCCTTTRCTAATTGATTGATAAGGTGAGTTTGCTTCCCTCCTGCAGTAGTTCTGAGGAGGGAGCATTCATTGGGCTCAGATAGTCCCACCCCTTCATCTCTCCCTCATCAGCAGCTTCGTCATCAACAATATCTGTAATCACATAATGAGAGAGCTTATAAGGGTAGCTCTCCTCTTCTTTCCTCCTCCCTCCATGCTGAGACAGAGCAGTGGCATGGCATATTGTGTAGCCAAAAGCTTATCAAGCCTGAATTTGTCACACCTCTGAATTTGGCAGGCAAGAATTCACAACCACTACAGATGTGCATGGCTCATCACCACGTGAAGCTGGACACCCTGAGAAGACAGATAATATTGGATTGGTTTTCTTGTTGCTCTGCAATCAATCAAATAGGCTTAAGCTATGGAATCTGATATTCCCTAATTGACAGCTTTTCCAAGGTTCATTTGTTAACTGAGAGCRTGACATGTATTGAAGTTGTTTCTTCATAATGTGTTTGGCATTAACAGGAGGAGCTGTTGAATGCCTCAGACATCAATGTCTCAGCAATAAGATATTTCGCCTGCAGTTTTGARTTTCTAGCTAGTGACTTTGTATTTGCAAGGGCCTGTGAAATGAGCATATGAYAGGACAGGGCATGAGAAAAAAGCTTAAATACATTMTCTTAAGARAATTTGTGAGACAGTGTTTTTGCTGCTTGGGAAATTTACTTTAACTCTAAAATTACTTGATTTTAACTCTAATGGTTTACAATTTTAGTTAATTTCTCTAGCACCTAGTTAAGTTTCTGCATGCATTCCTCCTTCTGGGAAGAGAACATTCCTGGAGAAGAACATGAAATTTTACAGATATTGTCAAAATAATTGGGGCATTTCAGTGGTGCTTTGACTAGCATTGTTTAGGAAATGAAACACAGCTGTTTAGATGAGGAAAAATTGAATGAATGGATCAGGATGCCTTCATCTCACAGGAATAAAGAGCCYAGCTTTGACAGAAGGGCCTATTCAAAAAATACTAGGGAAGATGAGCAAAGCCAGGTTTCGCTTAGAAAAGCCTAGAAACAAACTTTTGAAAGCCCTGAGATCTGGAAACTAAGCACACACTCCTCCCTCTGTAAACATCAATGGCCTGAGTTTCTGCTGCAATCAAATATTGCTGAGCCCTTGAGGGACATTGTAGACCTGTCCCCAAGGAATTTCTCTTTTATTTGCAAGGTCTGTGATCAAATGTTTGGGTGTCTGACAAGCACCTATTCCAGAAACACTTCTGTCTTGCAGGGCAAGCACAAGCTGCRTGTGGACACAGGACTGGAAGGACCCTGGTGTGGCCTCATCCCCATCGGGAACCCCTGTGAGAGTGTGACCACAACCGGCCTTAAATGGAACCTCAGTAAGTGAGACACCCCTGGGACGGTGGGTTTGGTGTACTCCTGACCCTATTTAGAGGAGCTGCACCAGTCATGAAGGGCCCTACAAGTTTGAAGGTGAAGCATGACGTTGTGACRTTGAATCCCTGCTAGGACATTTTTTTTTTCCTAGAAATGAAGGCGCTTTTACAAAAAGGCAAGAGAAATATGCTTATTTCTCTTGAGGTATCACAGGCACAAGCACATTTTCCATTTGGGAATCATTGTGCTCTTCAAACAGAACATTTGTTGAGGTCATGATACATTATCATCTTGATACATTGCCCTCCAYGGAGAAGAAGCCACAAATGTTTAAACTCTGCTTATCAGCTGTAAAGTTACAACAGACAAATAATAATGTGACACAGATTATTAAAGCTACCTTACTTCCCCTGAAATGCTTCATGTATATTGTCTGTTTCTCAACCCTGAATTAATAGATTCTTTTTCTTACTTTAAAGTGGAAAAGAATGTATTTGATCTAGAACCAGGGACATTTATCTGTAGAGAAAGGTTTCATCACCAAAAAAAGTAAAACAACTTGTGTCCTCCTACTGCTTCCTCCCCCACTGAAACATTTGGGATATATTTACACAGGAAACTAATGGGATATTCTCAATGAAGATTCATTAAAACTTAAGGGAAGCAAAGAAGTAATTGAGAGGCTCTGATCTCACAGTCTGATTGACATGTCTGGGCTTTAGAGCCATCCCATGCAGAAAGGGCATGCTGTTCTCACAGTTTACAGTGCAATGCCTTCACAGGCTAAGAATTAATCTGAGACTGACCCACTGTGCCAGCCAGCAGAACATCTGCTGGTTCCACTGAGAGCTTGAGCATGTGCAGTTAAGGTGCTGGTAGGCATTAGTAGCTCCATGATAAAAGATATAAATATGTCATTGGTTTTGGATGGTGGGAGAATTGCCAGATGGGGAGCTGTCTGGCTAGAATTGTTTCAGTCCCTTTAAACTGGATTGAAAGAGCTGAATGTATTGCGTAAGGGACATTCTCTTAATTTGAAAAAGAGTCCGATATTTTCAAGTGTACATATAAATATAGTTAACAAGTAAGGTACTGAATCTTCATCTGCTCATCTCCTGTTGTCCAGCAAGTTCTGTGGCCCACTGCACTGAGGTAATAATTTCTCAGAAAATGTTCTACCCTTCAGAGTGAGGTGAAAGAAGCTGAAACCTCRTGTAAATGAAGGTAGCATCTCGGAATCCTGTGTCATATTGCAAGGGCTCCTGTGTGGATCAAAATGTGGGAGATGCTATGAGGTTGCAGCCCTTTCTTCTGGGTTTTGGGGGTTTTCTTTGTTAGCTGAAAAAGCTATTTTGCAGATACAAGAGAATTTTTTTTCAGTTTAGTTACATAAATTTCATCAGGTTTACCAGGCGCTTATTGGAAAGTTGTTAATTTTAAAGATCTGTCTGCTCCCAGAAATGATATGGCTTAGTTACTTTGTTACTACTAAATTATGGTTGTCTGATCTGCTAAAGTTAAAGAGGGGGATTGCAATTCAGCTGTGGCAGCTGGAGGAGGCTGCAGGGGTGAAATGCAATGGAAGCAAATTTTTTCTATCCAGGGTTGGGTTAAGATGTCAGTCTTAAATGCTGGCCATTACTAGATACGAACCTATGAGGATTTTTATTACACTTAAATTCTTTTTTTTTTTCTTTCTTTTTCTGGCAGACAAAAAAATATTATATAACWGTTTTCCTGCTTGTTTCATCCTAACATGATGTCATTATCTCTGCTTCTCCCTGCCCTTGTTGCTGTCACTTTCCAGGAGGAAAGAGAGCAGACCTTTACAGTGTTTTTATCAGTGATGTGTATATTGCATCCTATTATAGGCTATGTTTTCACTCCCAGTATTCATGTTTCTCCCAGGTTGTAGTTCTTTCAATTATTTCTCTATATTAATGACAGATACWTATGTAAAACCAAAAAATTATCTGGTCTTCCTTGAAGAAGTTMTATCTATCTGAGACATCAAGGTCATTAAAACCTGAAACTGCTCCCTTGCTCAAGTGACTGGAGCTAACCTTTTCACTCATCCASAATAACCTTTAAATAAGGTTGTTGTTCAGACACTGATTAAAAAATTCAAGTGCAGTTGCATTTCCCAAAAGGGAAACCAATAGCTCCATTACAGCATGTGCTTAGTCATGACTTGGTTGGATTTTTTTTTCCCAAATAAATAGGACCTAGATTCAGACAGCTTAAGTTTGATATTAGCTTCCATTGTGTTAATGGATTTCTGTGCTGCTTGTAGTTTTGCAGTCACTTCTAAAATATTAGTCCTCCTGGAAATTGGGATGGGAAAGCAAAGGCTCAATAAGAAAGAAATAGAAAAATAAAAATAGATACTGAAGTGTGGCATGGATGTCAGCCTTGCTGCAGAYGGCTGTCAGTGGCAGAACTTTCCTGCTCATTTGGCACTCTGAGCACACACCTTTGTAAACATCAGTGAATAAGTTTTTGTGGTTATAAATTCATTTTCATGTGTAAATCATAAAATAAATGGAATTTGTAAGCCAAACATGACATGAAAGGCCTGTTCCTTCAGTTTGTTATGGAATTAATTGGATGTGACCTAACAAGTTTGGTTCTAAAAAGTAATTTTTGAGCCCTCAGAATATTTAAGTATCTGGGCAATAAACTTATTTAAGAATTTTAGTTCAAACAGCGATGCATTAGGAGGGAGGGGAGCCCTCACTTTTGCAAACATTAATTTCCAGCAAATCAAAATTCAAATAGCAGTGCATTAAAAGAAAGAGCTGGCTTTTCATCAAGGTTTTTAATGTTTAACACCAATTTCTGTCTGAGCATATCTAGATTACTCTGACAATTAAAATTTGTAAAACCTTCAAGAGGTAGTCAAATGTTATCTGTGTCCAGTCTACAGGTGCTGTTACAATACTTCATAGATTCTAAATAGGAAAAGACAAGGATAAATACATAGGACAGAAGCTGTATTGAGGTTAAGAATAGGTTACCAAAGTTTCATTTCAATGGGTGAATTAGATAAACCCGAAATCTGTAAGTCATTCAGCCAGCAGAGAAACAGTGCTGTTTTTAATGTCTTTTAGTATTACTAAATTCAGTATTTTTCGTGTGTCTGTTTCAGAATGCAGCAGATATGCATTCTTTTATGCATGCTTATTTTAGTTATTTGCTATCACTTGTCACAAACAGAATTTTCATTTATTTTAGTTCTCATCTTATGGGTGAAAGAACTTGGAAAAGAAAGTAGAAAATTGATTAGAGAAACTATTTTTATCCACACTTGCTATTGTGTAGCGCACACTCAGGACATATTATAAATATATTCTTTCCATTCCCAAAGGGGTACAGATATTTTCTCTATTAAAACCTGATTTACAGTACAGGAATCAGATAATGCTTTATCTGATTTGACTCACCTGGCTGCTTACTGATAACAGCTCTCAAGTCTAATAAATAAATAACAAAAATCCAATAAAGCCAGAATTACCCAGCATTCTTCATTAGTGTATTCCTGGAAGGTAAATAAGAATGAAGGCAGAAATAAGCTGCTCTGCTCATCAAAGTAGAGGTTGGAGGGTAACAGAAGGCTTTTTTAGGAAATGATTCCTTTTCTGTGAAATTACTTTAGAAAATAATCTTGCCAACTAATTTATTCTTCCTGCTTATGGCCTTTGATATGCTGTATGTCCTGCCTGTACTAAAAAGGCCAGCATCTATGTGTGTATATATATAAACTATGTGTATGTGATTGTGCTTTCCAGATTATTTTCATGCAAATTTGCCTTCTTTAGACAGGAAGTTAAATTGCTGTAAAATGCTGCCATTCAAAAGAGTTCCACTCTCATTTCACTTCAAAAGGCAATAGCAATAACAACGGGAGCAAGATCTTTAACTGTAGCCACAGAGCATCCACTGATTACTAACGTCACAGGTAGATGAACAGGATCCCAAATCYTTTTGATGCTGTTTACATTGTTAGTAAAATTGAAATGTTTGCACTGTTTTACTTCACTGGGGGTTTATTGATGTTGCATTGTGAAAGGAAGAAAAAGTTTACAAAAGCAGTTGTGGTTTATGTCTTAGGAGAATTCATAGTCTAAAAGAGGAAAGAAAATTAGTAACAGCTTAAAAAAGTAAAAAAGAGGGTGAGGGACTGTTCTGGGAAAGGTTGTAAAATAAAATTGACAGGTATCTCTGCTAGTGAGGCTGTTTGTATAAGCACTCTCTAACTTGTTTTATAACTGTAATAGTTTATATCACATATTTTGCTACCCCAGTTCATTCTGACTGAGGCAGACTGAGTGGCGCTTCTGGGAATAGTTTTGTTTTCAGTGCCAGAGTAAATAGCTTCACAGCTGGATTCCCACTCTCCTCTGCTTTCCTCTCCTTCCCTCCCTTCTCTTGTTCTTTACTGGCAGAAGATATATTATCAGAGATGTGTTTTTTCACTTATCCATTGCAGCTCCAAGGCTCTGGGTAGGGGTGGGGTGGACAGGAATGGTGTTGCTGATCCCAAAGCGYGGAGTGGCTTTGACCTTTGGTGAGCTCTTTGCCTGCAGGAGTGCTGCTGTCAGCCTTGCAGGGTCACATCATTTATTATAAGGCATGGACTGCTGAAATGCTTTTCCAATGGAACAGATGTTCTGATGGTGGCAGCCTGGCATCCCACTGGCTTACTGCAAGTCAGCAAAAGCAACAATGAGGATATTGCTTATCATTGCATGAAATTATTTTGAACCACAAAGACCATTTGGTGTGCATTAAAGGACCGATGAACAGAGACCTCAGTTGTGCTGGGCCTCTAAATCTGTATTTGCATTTTTTGCTGAACAGCAGCTTGAAAACTCAGGCTTTGTGAAGAGGCTKGAAATGAGGATTTGACATTACACATTCAGTTCATTTAGACATCTTTCAATAAATGTTTGGAATCAGTGGGAGGGGAATTTGGATCCAGCTCCTCTTTGACAAGGTAGCAGGATCCCTGGCATTCAGTTTGGAAAGGCTGCTTTAAGGTGATAAACAGATATGCTTTTCCAGATCACACTGTTGGGGCAACATTACTACTGTGGGACTCCGCTTATGGAAAGATTCATRTCAGTACTTTAGTTCTGAACTATCTCAAGCCACTTCCAGCTGAAAGTTTAGACCAGCTGGAAGGCCAACTTTAATGGGTGTAGAGAATGTATATATGATCCTTCCATGCAGCAGTAATAGGTAGTAATTGCCAGGAAGAGCTAGAATAAAAAGGTCTCTGAGAGACTCCAGCACAGCTGTACAGAGGAGATGACTCTCCAAAACCTGAGTAATACCATCCTGAAGTAAACTGAAGACATTTAGAATC
>NW_026623283.1:540017-626998 GCF_030028575.1 Malurus melanocephalus
TGTTGTTCATCCACTCAAGCAGTGTGGGAAGAAAGGTTAACACTAAAAGGCAAAAGAGGTGTTGACTACCTCAGCCTTCTTGTCCATTGTTGCCAGGTTACCYGGGTGGGTGCACCTTCTGTGACCTCCCTGTTCTCATTAATGTTCCTGGGGAACCCTTCTGTTATTCTTTGCATCCCTTGCCAGGCTCAGGCTCAGCTGCACCTTGGCCTCCCTCACCCTTCCCTACTCGGCTGTATTCCATCTCTGTACTCTGCCCAGGTTTGCTCTCCTTGTTTCCTGTGCTTTTGTTTCTTTCCCTGTGATTTGACTGGCAGTTCCTCAGCCATGCCCGTCTCTTGCCTTCCTTGCCTGATTTCTTGCTCCTGGGGAATTGCCAGCTCTTGTGCCCTATGGAAAGCTTTCTTAAAGATCTGCCAGCTTTGCTCTGCTCCCCTGTCCCCGAGGGCAGCCTCACAGGGGATCCCACTATCTCCATGAAGGGCTGCAAGTTTGCTTTCCTAAAGTTCAGTGCCTAACTTTCCTCCTTACCTGATCCATTTATGCCAGGACTGCAAATTCCACCTGTGCATAATCACTGCAGCCCAGGCTGTCTCCAATTTTGATGTCCCAGTTAGCTCACTTCACCTCCCCCAGCCAGAATGCTTATATATGTGCTCCTACGCTTTTGTGGCACATTGCAACTATGGAAACTAATTTCATTATTAATATAGAGGTGAGAGGGTTGCCAAGAGAGCAAAATGCTGTTCTTTCCCTTTCATYCCCTATGTTACTTCAGTCCCTGCTTCTGCTAATGAAAATGCAACCCAGAGGTGTGAAGAAATCGGTGCTCTGCTTCAGCCCAGCTTTGGTGCAGATAATCCTCATCACTCTGGGGGCCCTAGATTGGTGAGAGTACTAAAGTCACACAAAACCCCAAAGTAACATGATGCTAGTGAAGGACATCCATTGTAAAGACAAAGTACCTTTCTGAGCAAGAGGGACTGAGAGAGCCATAGAGCTACCATTTAGATCGGTGGGGGTCCAAATTAACTCTGTGTTTTTCAGCATTGACTCTGAATTTTCATYGGTGAGTGTGGGGGCTGAGTTTGTCCAAGAAAGAGACCTCATAGTTTATAGTGACAAGRTTTAACCCTAAAGGCATTCTCATCAGTCAGCCTGCCCCCATGGATTCTGGGAAATCATCTGGTTTAGACAGCAGCAGAGTCAAAGCTGAAACACAGTGGCATGCTTCGATGAAAGTCAGTGAAAAATTGGCTGRAGTACAAATGCTTGTTTGTCATATCCCTTGCAAATATACGTTAATTGTTTTCATCCTTAAATGCCCAGAATCAGCCGTAATAAATGTAAATGTCACACTGCCAGGAGACTTCCAAAAACAAAAAAAAGCTCTCTGAGGCATGTGGTGAGTTATTGCCAGTTCCCAATGTCTCTGCAGAACCACAAAAGGGCAAGGACTGGTAGGAGGACAAATCAATCAYATCTGGCTAGAGTCTCCCAGAATTAAAAAATGAGATGTGTTTGTGATGACTCAGTTAATGAATGTGTGCTGTTTAGATTTTTGGGGGGTTGTTCAAGGAGGTAGACGTTGCTACTAAGCATTGACTCCTTCTTTGCAATTTGTTTACAGACCTTTTAGTTTTGTTTATGTTTTTAGTATGTACTGGTGTATGTGATTGATCTCTTCTTCCCAAAAATATGACACTGAGGGAAATTATTTTCTCTGCAGTGATCTATTCCTGTACCTTAATGGCAAACAGTTCTGGCTATCTCCTCTACAGTGTCTCAATTCTTCACTCACTGTTCCCTTTGAAAACATTTTGCATGTTGTATCTGAGGGGGCACTGCTCTCTCCCAGTTTTTGGCTCTAGATGTTTGTGGAAAAAAAGTGGTGTCTTTTTTTTCTTGCTGCTGTAAAACAATCCTGAGAAGATGAAAGTCTGTTGGATATCATCACTGACTTTTGTATGTTGTAAAAACCAATGTTTTGGCTGTGAGTTGTTTATGGCACCCTGATGTGCAATTAATAAGCCATTAACAACTGACTGTAGTGAGCATGCTCTGGAACTATTAATTTTAGACATACATAACAATTACAAACCACTAAGCAAAGCTGTTGTTTTCAAGTGAGTTGGGAAATACAAATTTCTGATGGATGATTCTRTGTCTTCTGGGGAAGCATCTGTGATTTCTTTCAGGCAATAAATTCATATGGTGGGGGACAGTCAAGTCAACTGGGGAAAGGGGAAGAAAAAAGAGAAAGTGGCAAAATTGCAGCGTGCGATTGCATTTGGGATTAGAAACATGTTTTGGGGATAAGGCAGATAACATCAAAATGGGGGGAGATATRAATACAGAGATTGAGAAAATGAGAATAGCGGTGTTTTAAGTAAAGTGTTGACATCTTCCTCTTTGAAGCTCTGAATTGAGACCAAAATTTCTGTCTYGTTATTTCTCTGYTGTTAGTGATCTCTCTCATTTTCTGCTGCTGTTCAGGCATTATAACCTACTTCTACTGTCAGTAAACTGGTCAGCTCGAGTGAAGCAGGCCTGTCCCTAGGATCTGCCTGGGTATTGATCCAACTGCCAAAGATGGCGTTATTCATTTGATTTGAAAACAACTTGCACTCTAATGGATATCAATTCAAGACTGAAACTAAGTAAGACCATAAAGAAATAAATTTAATTAGTGTTTGGATGTACTGGTTTGAGATGTTACAGATGTTACAGATGTTACAGATTCGAGACAGTGGCATCACTCAGGTGTATTCTCTAGGAATGAACCTGCAGCCATAGTGACAGTGCAGATATGTATAACCTCAACCATTCCCACTGCAGAAACAGATACCTGGGAAGAATAAGCTGAAGTACTGCTGATTTTCTTGTGGYTCAGGCAGTTGATTGTCTGCAGCGTTTAATCCATGCAGGCACTTTATCTACTTGTAGGTTAGCTATTCATTTCTTTTAGCCCTTGAGCTGATTGTTCAGCACCCTAACACTCCTGAGAGCTYTGCCTTGGTTCTGTAAAGCACAGGACACTCCAAAAAGAAAGCTGTGGTTACATCTTTAAAATACTACATAAGATGTTATTATATCTGTGTMTTTGCTCTTGAACAGTTTAACAAGTGCAATGTTATTATCAATTGTATTGTGATGAGCAACACACAAACCCTTGAGGAATTCAGCACACATGCATTCACTGCAGTTTATGCAGTTAGTAAGGCATGATGAATCAGGGCTCAASAGGTGTCAGTTAAGAGAATACTCTTTGCCAAAATGAGTCTGGTCTGCTTGGTGAATGGGACTGTGTAAGTAAAGACTGAAAGCTGAAGAACCTGCATTAAAATTTCACATGCAAACAATAATCCTAGCATCCCATTGCTTTCAAGTCTGTGACTTTGCAGCCTTAGCATTTCTTAAGAGGTATCTTCCATGTGTATTATTTCCAAGTTCATATACTATTCATAGGTAAAGTGTATGTAGCATGTCACATTGTATCAAGAGAAGTTTAGGTCAGCATGTGGCAGCTGAGTCCTGTGTTATTTACATTTTGAAGCTTTTCCTTGTATTTAATAAGAAAAAAAAAAAAAGAAGAACAAATTAAACTTTTCAAATAGTTCAAAATATTTTTAGTATATTTTAAGTAAGTGGTGGTATATGTCATAAACCAAATAGTAAAGCCAAATAAATGGAGGTGGATGAATATCAAGGGATGTTACAATCATTTTCCTATGGTATCACTTTGGAAAATTCTGAAAAAAGGTTCCTCTTTTATGAGCTTTCAGTTCAACTTTGGGGATTCCTTTATAACAGCATCTTAAGAAGCTTTGCTCCAATTAGATTTTTTTTTTCTTTCTGTATTCTACGGATACAGTTTATAATAAATATATTCGCATGCTGTTAAGTGTTATAACGTAGCATTTATAACCTAATTGCCAATAAGAAATCTCAGAATTGAACGTTTAGGTTTCCCAAGTGTGGGGCATAACTGCAATTTACCCAGGCAGCAACACTACCACTGTATCACTGCTGATTGGCATGCCACTTAATGATGCYGTTTATAAGACAATTTTCTAATCAGAYGCACGAAYACTCATCAGGAGCTTGCTTCTTGATTTAAAGCAGAGTTGGAGAGAAAGATAGGGTTTGTTTTGCTTATAAAAACAAACCAGGAAAAAAAGCAAACTACTAAGAGAAATATCAGGGTTTGTTGGTTTTAATTTTTTTTTTCCATGTATAAAGCATTGCATGCAGAAAAAAAAAAGGTAAAAAAGCAAAATACAAATACAGAAAGCTTTTTTATCATGAATCTGGATTTTTAAAAATTTGGTGCTTTTAAAAATGGTGCTTTTAAAAATTCAGTGTAGAATTAAAAGCTGTGGCATGAATGAATCAGTATTCTTCAGGCTATTTCTTTTGTGCATTTTGAAACTGGATGATGAGAGTTTAAACATTAGCATTCTGGTTTTTAACAGGTGTTACATTTCCAATCAKTATTTAATAATAATTATGTGAATATTTTAGATTGTCTGTTGGGTCTCATCAGTTGAAACTGAGGCACAGTTAGTTTTCAATTTATTTCATGATTCAAATTTTAGTTTTCAGCCCACTAAATTTTCCCTCTCTTCTACTCAAAGAATAATTAATTATTCCTTGCCTTCTTCCTATCTATTTAATTATTTTGTTCCATAATAGAATAGCTTTAATTTTAAAAATGTGATCTAAATCACATGTACGCTGGGCCGAGTGTCTGGCATGGAGATAATTCATTATATGACCTAAGAGGTTTTAACAAGGTGAGCTTCAGTTGACCTCCCAAATTTATATAGTTTTGACCACCACGAATAAAGTACTTTTTCCAAATTTATCCCCAAGTAATCATTGTAAATCCCTTGTAAACACACCTTGTAAGCACAGTTCTGTAGTCTGTATATCCAGTGTATGGATTGAAGAATTCATGTTTTATGAAAATATTAGAGTTTAATATCAAACCTGTTGAATTAATGGGAGAATTACACACTGACTTCAATATTACTATGTTAATCTGGAGGTGCCTCTGTCCCTTCCTTACTAGGGTTAATTAAGCCCCCAATTCATCAGAAGATTTAGGCATTCATGCATTTTTGTACATGTTACTAGTTCCATTGAATATAAAGGGATTATTCAGTGGGTAAAGTTAAACATGTCCAGAAGCACTTACTACAAGTCARACTCTGAATTGGGAGTTATAACTTTCAAAAATGCCTGAAATGGCTTTTCTCTATGTAAAATAAGGTGGTAGTGCCTTTAATCTCAGTTTCTAGGTCTGGCTGCCTGGACTCGTTCCTATTCTAATCTCTCTTCTCACTCACCAATGCTATAAATTTCCCTTTTCTAGTTCTRCACATTTTTTATGTATTGCTGATTGAGTGCAGTAATTTACATGAATTCCTCCTGATTTTACTGTTGAATGCCTGAGCAAAATAAGAAGACATGGTAAGACAAATTACTTTGAAATTCTCACATCTGGTTTCTTTACATGTAGTTCAACAGTCGTGGTTTCCTACCAGTACAGCTGTTAGGTCTATGTATCAAGTGAATTTTTCATATGATAATTTGGAAAAAAAAAAAAAGGGTTTCTGGATACCTACCAGAATTTTTAAACAATCATAAACTTTTCATAAATACCCAAAAGCATTAGAATATGGTACATGTCTGCATAGTTATAAGTGAACAAAACACTCTGGATAGAGTGAATCAATCACCAAGTATATCAGGTTGGTTTTGGTTGGGTTTTTTTTTTCTATGATACAAATTTGCCACACATTTGTGGCTCTCTGTCATATGTAAAGCAAGACTTTCAATCCACTTAAAACCATTTATACAGCCAATACAAGGCACTTGCTAGGAAACAGGAAATGTTTTCTACATCATCTTATGTYCTAGAATGTGTGAAATACTAACATTAACATAAATCTTTTTGTACTAGAATAATTCCATTTGTTTCTTCTTTTTTCTTTTGCAATATGAACTGTAGTTATGTTTACCATTTACATTCCAAAAGCCTGTGCAAACTCTTCCTTTGGCAAGTGCAAATCAACAAATGCTGGCAGTACCCTGAAGGACAGCTTTCTGTTGTGAGCTTCTGTAGAGATTTGTACTGCTCATTTGCAGTGTATAGTGGGAAAGGTTGGGTGGTTGTTCAAAGCTTTTGTGTGCCACTTTGTTTTTGCTGCTGCCTTTTGTTAGCCTGTGTRTTTATGTTAGCATAGTTTTGGACCATTTAAGACTTGTCTTGGATTTTTGAGAGYTCTTCTGCTGGCAATTAATTTTACATCCCAAATATCTCAAGAAAACATTGTTGTCAGTGAATTTATGAATTAGCTTGTGTTCCTTTTAATACCATAATTACTTTAGTGTCCCAACTGACATAATCTCAAAAGAATTTCACTCACTGTTGTGAGAGTCACTCTTTCCAGTTTATGCCGTTCTCTAAGCTCCCAGAGTAATGGATTTCCTAGGTATTTGTCAGTCTTGATTTTKTACTCATGTTTCCTGAGTTTCTCTGCCAATTTTTTCTTCTGTCTGTTCTGAKGCCAGTTCCAACAAATACTTTAAAAGTTACAAATAGTGAAGAAGCCTTTAAAAAAAAAAAACAAAACAACAAACTCACAAACAAACAAAGAAAAAACCAACCCAAATACTTGTATTGTTGTCATGGCACAGTACCACTTGCTGACTCGGTGGGTAGCACACCAGGCTGGGGACCCAGCAGTGTGCTGGAATACATCATTATCTCTCAGCAGTGTTGTGCCTTACTCGTCCTACTGCTTATCTTGTTAACTCTTTGGGGCAGGAACTGCACAGTGCCCTCTGTCCTTCCTGGCAGTCACATATTATAGGGATAAACATAATTAATTACAAATGGCAATTTGCAAGAAGGTGACTTCTGGAATTGCAGTTGAAAGCTGTTACCATGGAATGATTCCGGATTTTAAATAAATGCATATTGTCTGTGTGTAAGGRATTGCATCCAGGTTATTATCTTCAGAAATGGTACTGTGGAAAGAGAAGAAAATCTTGTTTAACATACAATGCTATCTATAGAGCAGGCTATGCAGCCTGCACTTCTTACATTATTGTTTGGGTTGTTTTTGTTGGGTTTTTTCATTTTCTGTCACATTGCAGTTGGCATTAATGCCTAGAGAGTGTATGAGAAGTGTTTGTCAGGTGCGCCTGCAGAACTGGAGGAGGAGGATGAGAGCAGTTTGAGTGCTCATAATCGGCAGTGTCCATAGGCCAGGCTTCAGCAACAGCACCCACTGTTCACTTTCCTTTAGAAGCCTGTGTTGTTGGGGCTTGCTTTGTTGTTTGATCTTTTTTTTTAAATGCAAATTGTTTTTAGAAATGCTGCATCTGCAGCTAACCTTCCTAGCAATCACATGATCTACCACAGCAGTCTACCACAGGCAGGCAGAAGTGGAAAGAGGAGTACAGGTGTGTTTGCATGGTTCACTGGTTRGAATGACAGTGCAGGAAGAGTTGGATTAAATCCCCAAAATCTTTAGAGTGATCTTCAGATAAATGTTAATTTTGTTGCAGAAAACTGGATTTTTTTTCATTTTAAAGACAGAAAAAGTGAAAGAACACGGACATACCACTCTTTCTGCTCTCMGAGATCTATTATTTATGTAATATAGCAAATTAAGTTATTGTGGTCATTGCARAACAAACTGTTGACTGTCCTCTTTTGTCTAGCTCCTGAGCATGGGAAGTTGTCTGATCTTTAAGCTGTTTTTAGCTCAGGATCCACTGTTTGGCATCTTCAAATTAGTGGGTTTGAAAAACAGAAATAGGAAGGGAGGGCTGAGAATGAATTCTGACATCCAGGACAGAGATTAGGTCATTTTCTGGGAGATGGTCTTGCAACACTTGGTGAAGAGGGAGAAGGAAAAAGAGAAGGGTCTTTGTTTGTTTTTTTATATAGTTTAATGTGAAATTCAGTATTTAAAGTAGCAGCAGAGATGTACTGGGAGTCTGAGTATCTGAGACAGCTGAAGTTGCATGTTAAATAGAGTTTATGAGAGTAGTCTGCCATTTGTCACCTGCACTGTCACAGTCAGTACATGTGACTGTGTAGGTGTRTGGGGGTGTATGTAAATAATAATTCCTCTTAATTTAATACACATTAAAGCTGAAAGGGGATAGAAATATGAGTTAGCAAAGTGCTGCGAAATGTGAAGCTAATTATGTAGTAGTTATCCTCAACATTTCCATCTTTAAAGTAGTTTAAAGTGAGAATGAACTGCATAAATGCAGCAGTTACTGCAGACTGTGATTAGTTAAACAGATGCAAATAGTAATTGTAACTGAATGATTGATGATGGCTTTATGTGTTTATCATTATATACCATTGTAAACACTTTTTTACTCGGTGATGATGGAGTCTATAGGAAAATTGATGATGTATGAAATATGAATTCAAACTGTATTGCTTTTAAGAGTGCAGAGGGCCAATATTGTAGGCTGGGATAACTGCAGAGTTGCCACCTGAGGAACTGGTGAACTTTGCTATTGGTATTATCGGGCTGAGCCCCAAACATCTGCCAGCTGACATTCAGAGCCTGAGTACAATTGCATCTGGGAAGGTGAGTTTACAGGAGACAGCCTCAAAGTACTCATGGACAGGGTGAGCACWGTTCAATGATGGCTTTTGGTGGGAAAAGTCCCCCTGATCCACTGCTCAAAAGAAGAGGAGATGCCATTTCTCTTCATTTTTCTATTGCTTCTTGCAGCTTCTGCCTTTTTTCCYAACTTTCCAGTGTCCTGTCTCCTGTAAATACTTCATTTGACATGAAGTATTTGACAGCCAAGGAGTGACTGTGTCACACCCACATTTGTAGGAGCCGTTTGGGACAGAAAAGTGTTTGGACCACTGGAACTTGATGGGAACAAGGAGACAAATATGCATCTCTACAGAAAAACAGGGTGGGATAAGAGGTTTGTGCAGTGTTAATGATGCTGTAATTCTATTTGGTTTGTCACCTACCAATTGCTAATTATTAATCACAGTAGCAACATTTGTTAGTTACRTTAATTGAAAGGAAATTTTATTGTAGCAGCTTGAGTTTAATATCAGCTCTTTGTGTCTTATACAACGCAAAAAGTAACCTGTGGTAATTAAATKACATACTAAGTCTTTGTTCTACATAAATTATTCTATTCACTGAGGAAAAAAAATAAGCAGTATATTGCCAAAGAAAAGGCACAGATCATTAGCAGCCTCTCCTCCCTGCTCTGTTCACTTCACTTGCAGCACAGAAATCTGTCTGTTACTTTTTCTGTGGTGTTGTAGAACTAACAATGAACTTGCCATCTTTTCTGTCATGTGCCTGCCCTTGGGCTTGTATAGAAGAAGGGAATTAGGTTGTRTTTTGTTGACCTTTTAGATGCAAGGGAGATGGTAGTCCTGGTTCCTTACACATCAAATGCTGCCAGGCTGTTGTCGGTGTTAACCTTTGTGGAGCACCCTGATGTGATCATTACCCTCGCACCAGCACACAGATGTCAGAGAGAATTGAGAAGGGATAAATTGGAGGTGCCATGCAAAACAGCTCAGCTAAAGACATTTATCTCCTGCACTGAAGAAAAGGTATTCTGTATGTGTTTAACTGCTTAGCCGGTCTGTGAGTCCTGTAATTTGCTTAGCCAAACAGAACTTCAAAACAGATGGTTTCTAAATTTGGGGGAAATAACCATTACAGTATTTTTTCCCTGTGCAGTCTGCAGTTATACTTTAGTACTGAAATTATTTGAAAATTAAACAGGAAAATAAAATTTGGATCTTTACCAACTGAATACTAATTTCAGGAACATACAATTTTTAGTATGTATTAGGTTTTCATCTGCACATTTAGCCTAAGATTTGTTTATGTTCTGATTTAGTGTCTCTTGCTGCTTATTTGCATAAACACTGCCAAATCAGTCAGTTGGAGTCACCAGAGTATTTAGCTCCCAGCTGCATTTGCTCATAAAAGGAAGAATGACAAGTTTCCTCCTCTGCAGAGGAGGAAGTGGAGAAAGAGAAGGAAGTAATTCATTGCACTTACATAGCACCTGCTTGCCAGCCACCTCTAGAGGCCCTTTACCAATAGTAAAGGCATTGCCTTGTGTGGAAAGCATTTCTTTGTGAGAAACTGCTTCATTCCCAATCTCTTAATTGAGGAAAYTGAGTCACAGAGCATTTTTCTCACCCAAAATTGTAAGTGAAGATAATCAGAAGGTAGGAATGTGAGTATCCTGGGCTTTGGGATTGTTTTATATCTCAATAGAAATAGATTATGACAAAATAATTAATTGTTTTGTATTTAGGGTTTTTTTTAAAGATATATGTAATACTGTATATAGTCAGTGTTTTCCAAGTGTATCTAAGAAAATTATATATATATTTAGGAACTCTGCCTTTATATTGGATATATATGGTCAGCTGTTGGTCATTTTGTATGTGTCCATCCCTGAACATAAAGAGGGTGTCTAAATGCAAAAATTGAGTTAAAATCAGTTTTCTGAAAAGCCAAGCATGGTCTTTTGCCTCCACTTCATCTGGTAATGTGAGAGTACCAGCATATTCTCAGGTAGCCTTCAAGATAACTCATTGTCCAAGAACAGAAATTATCTTGTATTGGGAATTACTAGAGGGAGATTTAGGGCTGTAACTCATTTGATTCAAATCTTTCCTCCCTCAGGCAAGCATGCTGTGCAATCCCCAGCCATATTCCATTTCATAAGGCGGAGCTGGGCTGTGGGCAGCATTACTCCAGAATACTGTGGACCACAGATATAAGTGGATTCAGGAAAAAACTTCCACAAACAGTGATACAGTCTCCACTTAAGAAATCCCTCAGCTGCAGGTCTTTGAGGAAGGATGTGCTGAGGGAAATACTGCTCCATATTGCCCTGTCTTTTAGGATCTTTCCTAGATACCCCTTATGAACCATTGCCTGAGGCTCCCGTGTCAGTGTTCCACTATGATAAATGCTTGGGATGGCAACAGTGGCTGCTRTTGTGCTCCTTTGACCTGTAACAAATATGTTCTTGCATTTGGGCTTCTCTCCAAGCTGTTTTGTCCTGTACCCAGATTAGAGACTTACCTTTGAAGTTGAAATTATCTTTTCTCAGACAGAGGACTAGAGTTATATGCCCCTCTTCAGAGAGCACTCCCTTGTACAACCTGTACTGTGGCAATATGTGTTTATCTCTGCTGAAAACATCTAACCTGCTACATGTTTTTTACCATCTCTAGGCTATTTCTGCTAGCGSAGCTGTAAAATACAGCCTTCGACTGCTTGCTAAATTGTCAAACTCGTTGGCAATTGAGAGTCTGCCTCAGCATTTTAATGGGCTTTGGCTACAAAGATTTCAGAGAAAGGCTTTTCTCCTCTACTTGAAAGTCTGCTTTCTAGTTGGRGTTTCTAAAGGTGGTGTTGTAGATCTGCAGGCACCAATGGAAGTGGGTTAATGGGCCTGAAGGGTGGAGTCTCAAGCAGAGAACAAGATGACTTCCCTTCATAAACTCTTCTGAGTTTCCAGACCTTTTAACAGGGAAAACCGTTTGGGTTCATTTGGTTGGTTGGTTTGTTTGGACTTTTTTTTAAACTGGTGCAGTAGTAGCTTCCCTGCCAGAGGTTTGTAAATAAATACTGGTGACACAGACCATGAAGCTGCAAGAGTGCTTGAGGTCTTGAGCTGTCAGAGCAGGGGTTTATGTACCTGAAAACAGTTATCTGCTTTCTCATGAAAGGCTCTTGTTAAGGTGTGAATGCTGACCATAAGTGCATTCRTACCATCTCATCTGAGAGGTGAAAACTCCTCACAGCTTTCCTGAAGCCCTCTTGAGAAAAAAATTAAATTACTTTTAATTCTCTTCAAATTTATCCTGTTTGTATATTCTCTGATGTATACAATCTCTGCTGGCTCAAAGGCAATGCTTTTGGGCAGAATATAGCCACSAACTAGRCTRSTGACTAGCCCATGTTGCTTTCAGARCTGTAGTTTTTATGTAAATCAGTTTCAGGACTGAAACTGCAGTTTAGATACCTTCTTGGCATGTTGCATCACTGACTTGAAAGGTAAAACTACAGTATAATAGCCAYTTGATGGTGCTTTCTAAGTCTKYAATGTCTCTTTATTTAGCWGCAGATACAGTAGCAGCTGGCAGGAGCATAAGGTTCCAGAATTCTTACTGCAGCCATTATAACTTTGTCGTTATGTTACCACATAACATTTATATACRGGGTAATGGGAAAGGAAGGTGAGTGAAACTTATTTGCACATTTTAGTAACCATATCCAGTATTGACAGGTTGTATTTTATGGTGGCAGAAATGCCCCTTTTGGGGGGTCATCCGATGTCCTAATTTGTAGCTTGATTGGTCTTTRTTATGATTGTTGGCCTCTTGTGTTATAACCAAAATTTCAATAACCTGTTTGTCTTGATCTTCCTTGTCATGAGTTTACATCTAAATTAAAATATTTCAACTTCAAATTTAGAAAGGTAATTGAATTGTGTTATATGAMGCAAAATATGTAATTTTTCACATCTTTCTGAAAGATCCTGGTTTTCAGCATCTTGTCTCCAAGGAATATCAGGTGGATGATATCCTTCACATTGATATATATAGGCATCTCCAGTTCAGTCTGATTTTCCCTTCAGACTGATTTTTCATTCAGATGCTTTGACCAAAGCATTACTGAGCTAATKTAGAAATTAATCAAAGTAATATCCAGCAAAGGCTTGTAAATTTTCCCCATATGCAGAAAAGAAGTATTATGGATATTAGTTTTGCCCTTTTTTTTTTTCCCTTGGGTCTGCAACATGTGCAGTCTGTTGTCTACAAGACAAGACAAAAAGTAAAAGGAAAGAATAAGAAACCTAGATGGTCTCTTGTGGATGGATGTATATAAATATATATATATAAATATATATGTATTTATATTTATATTTGTATTTGTATTTTTATATCTATTTATATTTTTGTTTATATATATATATATGTAATATGGGAGTTTTAGACTAGTGATTTCAGATTATCAGGGGTATTTAATTATATAATAATCAGAGTGATAAAATTTCAGGTAATTAACATCAAATTTTGTTTTGAAGTAGCTTATATATTTTTTTCCTGCTTGCAACATCTAACTCTGGCAGAAAGCTTATTTTCAAAACTAAGACCCTGAGGGTAAATACCTAGTCACAGAATTATAGAATCTTAAAGGCTGGAAAAGAGCTCCAAGGTCATCAAGTCCAACCTTTGACCAAATACCACCATTTCTATTTAACTGTATCACAAAGTGCCTCATCTACTCGTCACTCCAGGGATGGTGACTCTACCAGGAGTTCCAGGTGACAAACAGGGTGGTGACTGACCTTGAGCAGAGAGAGTTCTCTGGTCCAAAACTGGTGCTTCTGGTGTAACTTTGCCTTTTTTCAGTGTTATATTATGTTGCATGAGTAACACCATCCTCATCACATATTTGCCCATTCTTTATGCTTCTGTAGCCTAAATTACAGTGTCTAGCCACCATTTAGGTAAATTCATATCCTGGAAGAGAAATGGCCCATGACTTGAAAGTTTCAAACATGAATGGTTCGGTCTCATGAACCTCTTACAGAAAGCTGGGTGATCCTTTGTGGCAATTAAAGGCAGTGCTCTGCTCAGCAGGATAGTGAAAATCTTGGATTTCAGGAATCAAGTTGWCCCTGTTGGAAAAGTGATATTTAATGATTGACCTGAAATAAGTAATTTTTCCCATGTGATGAATTAARAAGAAATAGATGGGAGGAGATGATGCAGAAGTTGCTGCCTCCTGATCAGTGGTTCAGCTAATGTACACTACTAGCAGGAAATTTTCAAGCTGCTGATCGTATTGCTTCAGAAAAAGAAAAATCACCCCATTTCTTGAAAATGCAGTGTTTTGTCTTGGAAAGAAAAAATGCATTCGATTATGGCACTTAGTATTTTAGACCTTCTGCCTTGTCTTATCAAGGTTCTCTGGAGCCAGTGGAGGCTGATTCAAATATATAGCTTTTGCCATAGCCTGTAGATGAAGTTTTAGTCTCCACTGTCACTGATCTGGCTGGGAATGACAATCACAGTGATAATTACATGGACACTCCGGAGACTCAAAGGCAGAGCAAAATAGATTCTGCTCCATAGAGAATTTGCTCCTTGAACAACCAAATGCAACAAATCAAATCCTCCTGATGCAGGTTGCCTGATACTATCAGATGATATATTGTATATCAAAGCAAAGTAATTGTTAGTAGAATTGTATTGTCTAACATGTTTTAGTTTTGGAACACATACATATTTATTATTCTATCTGCTCTTGAAAGACGTAGCAATTGGTTATTACAATTAGGTAATTGCTAACTATATTCTGTCCTTCTGGAACTTAAAAACAATGCAGACTTTGGAACCATTAGGGAATTCTCAACAAAGCTGAACTGTGCTAAATCGAAAAGTGATTTACCACTTCCTGCAGTGCGTGAATTCTCTTTGGAGCACGTTGGGCTGAGGTGGTGCCAGGTTTTGTTCAGCACTGGTTGTGTGTGACTGCGCTGTGTCCCTTCAAAGTGAGTGYCTKATTGCCTTGTCCTTGGYTGCCTTTAACACCATAACATGCAAYGTGCARCATCCAYACAGGCACAAACCATCATGAATGCTCCTGATGTGAGAATGCTGGAAGAAACAGATGATTTATCTGAGCAACAGAATCAGTGAAATAACAAAGACACAAACTCTTCTTGAAYGTTTGTGTTTCCATGAGTTAATCTTTAGAGGTTAGAACAATATTTCCCTGGGGAAAWATTCTGGCTATGTCGGAACTTTCTAGATTAGGTGGAGGGGAGGGGAGGTTGTTACCTTTGAGTTTGGTTGGGAGGTTACCAAAATTACAGACAAGGGGAAAAGAGGCTTTTGGTGACATCAGTGTGCCTTTTCCCATAATTACTCCTAGTTCTGGTTTAAGGTTTATCTCTCAAACCATTTGTATAGAATGTTACCAGCTCTTGCTGGCTGTGTATTTTTACCTCTAAATGAATACATGCATGTGCAAACAAAGGTGCAGTGAAATGTTGCCTATTAAAAACTGAATTCATAAAAACCTGTTCTAAAAGTAATAGACCATCAGSATCTTCTTTTATGGAGGAAAATCAATTTAAAAAGAAACAACCCTGAATATAATTAAACATTGTAACTCTGGTTTATATGTGCTTAATAGGCACAATAATACTTACCTACTGTATCTCACAGGAGCCTTCTGAAGTTTAATTAATTAGCATTTATAAAAGCACACTGAAATTCTRGGATGACAATAAACTCCAAGTACATTGTATCACTTCTGCTGTTTTATGCACAATTCTGAGAAAAACTTAGTAATTCAGATATCCAGAATGTGTTTTAGCATTCCATCCTAATTTTACATTCACATAAAATTAGATTCTTCTTGTTTACAGAAGATTTTCTACCTCCTAGAATCAACGTTTAAGGTTGTCATTTGCCTAAAACCCAAAACATACATTAAAATTAAATTTTAATGTTAAGTAAATACCACTTCTTTCTTTGACATAGTTTGTTTTACTTTTCTTCAGAAGCAGGAGGCATAAATCAGAAGTGCTTAAGAAACTTAGAGCCAACCTCAGTGACAGTGTTAACATAAACTCACACTATGAGGTATAGTGGTATTCARGGCAACCTAAGTAGTGGAAAGACTGTTAAAAGTCTTGTGATAAACCTCAGTAGTTTATTTTTCCTCATTACAGTATGCTGTTTTTCAAAAGGAAGTATTGCAGGAAAAATAAGCAAACAAACCACTGMACAGCCTCAGTGCTCCCCATAAAGGTTGGTATCACAGCTGGTTCACTAGCTGCTCTAAAGATGAACTGTTATCTTTAACTTTATCTATCAGGTCTGAAAATAAGAATACATCATCCATTAACTGAATATCTAAAACCTTTATCATTGTGTGTAAGGGAGAGGGGCAGAGATGTCAGACAGGCTGGATGAGTAGTACACATGTATATTTTCATTTGTGCTGCGCAGATGCTAATTTTATTTTGGGCTTACATTTGTGACAAAATATTACTAAACCCAGAAAATCCTTTCAAAGTTATCTAAATCTATATACTTTTCCCCTTGCTATAGCTACATTGAAAAAGGCAGTAGCTGTTTTAGGTTTGTTGAAAGTTATTTTTTCCTAAGTCAGCCTGGCATTTTTATTCCACTTTTGTTTTAAACTGACATCTTTACCTTTTAATCTGGTTTTATTATGATTTGCCGCTGCCCACAAAGTTTCCTGTGTGCATATTCAGAGACATAACTTCTTTAGTTAGTGATAGTGACCATTAATTTGTGTCACAAGTCTACAGTCTGAGGCAGGAGGAAGGTTTTATCACCAGAATTAGCCAGCTGGAGACTTGGGAATTGCTGGGTGGTTTTGTCACCTCAGGGAAATCTCTTATACTTCTGAATTATGGACAGTCCTTCAGTTTTAAGTAGTACTGTCTACAACATTGGATTTTCCCCATATATCTCACAGAGTTATGAGGTAGAGAAGACAGGCTTCATTATGTACAAAGTGTTTAGCAGCATAAACAATCATAAAATTCTGCAATTTTTATGATCTGATGTCAACATCGGTATCTGTTGTCATGAGTGTCCACTGCCTGTATTCTGGATAGTGTTTTCAACATTCTATCTGGACTTGACCTCATAAGAAAGAGACCTTTTTATTACACTCCATTAAAGTTTCAATTATGTTTTAGATTAGAAACATCATAGTACAGCAGATGGGGCAGTGCTAAGAATCACTAGACAGGCATTTTCTCCTGGGTATCCCCAGGGCCATTCCAATCACACGTCTCTGTGCTTCGTTTTCTCCAGTTCAAAAACAGGTGAGAAGCCACTGACCATCCTTTAAGTGCTGTGAGATCTATTGGTAAACATTTCTTTACAAAAGGTAATGGTTCCACTGTTACTCCTGACTGGGTCACTGGATGCACTGCAGAACTGTGGTAGAAAGCTGCACCCTTTGTTGGTTTGTTTCTTTTCCCRTCATCTCACTGCCTCAGTTCCTTGGATTGGTAGTGTTTTTCCTTGGATTGGTAGATCTGAGAGACAATCATGTAAATATTCTTTGCACAGTGCCCATCATAATGAAGTCTGAAGGCAATGACTGCCATCACAYTGGTAATTAAAACTGAATTTGGTGAGCTGATGGGAGGGTTAAGTTAATAGCCTGTAACAGGGTGGTTATTATGTTAATAGCCTGTAAATCCCTCCTGCACAGAACTGGATCATTCTTAACTTGTTGGATTTTTGTACTTAGGAAATTTTGATCTTGAAGGTTTTCTGACTATGCAGAATGGAAATTGCTCATGGGTCATGGGTCAGTTTTTGAAGTATGTTGTCTACATTGGTTTCACAAAGCTGGTCTTGGCTATTTGTTTCTCTGTTTGCCTTGCTAAATTTACAAGCTTCTTTGCCTTTTGAAGTGAAACTCTGTAAGACCTTGTAGTCAAACCACAGCTAACTTGTTCTTTATTTAAACTGCAGTGTTTGCACAGCCTGTAYTTCCAATTCTGTATAATTTAAATTCTGTGGGGGGGAAAAAATGCCACTGAATATTTTAGGCTGTAGTTTGGGCTTTGGGCATATAGGAAAGAGTGCTTCTGTTCACCCAAGTATTTATATAATGATTGTAAAAGGCCTCAGTTCCCCTCCAGTGCAGTAGTATTGCTGCAAGCTCTAGGGATTGGGACTTTCGGAATGCATTTTTAGAAGGGTGAATATTAAGCCCATGGGGTCTGCAGGCAGTAAAAGTGAACAGACCATCAATTGGCACAGCCTGAAAGCTGCTCCTTTGGCCCTCAGCCGGCTCTGCACCTACAGGGGCTGGGCATTCCTAACCTGGCCCTGCATTCCCAGGGAGTCACAGCACTGCTTCTCTGCAGCCACACAGCCCTGAGCGCAGCCTGAGACMTTGCAAAGAGGAATCCAAGCAGAACTGATGAATGGATAGAAGGTTTGCCTTTCTCTGGTCTCTTCTGCTCCTCCCTGAGTCTTTAAAATTCCTGTGACATACACAGGTTTTTTCTGAGGTGAAATGACCTATAAATATATCAGACTCTCTGAAGACATGTTGTGCTATGTTAGTCAAAAGGATAAAGACATACAGTCCTTACTACTAAGAATAGTTGGGGAGGTGCCAGTGAGGAGCCAATCTAGAGAAATTATTGCAGTGAGATGGATCCCTCCATAATTGATATTTGGTATGGACAGATTTATGGAGGTGGCTGTTACAATCCTATTAAATACTTAGCTGAGGCACTTAGCACTGTCACTTTTATTAGCGTAGTTTTGCACACTCATGCTGTGGTAACTTGAGCTTTTTTTTAACCTTCATGTGACTTCCTGCATTGCTGAAAAACATCTGTAAAGCTCCCATCATCTTCCTTTGTACTCATGACAAGCAGATTGCATTGACATGGCCTGCACACGGGACCAAGCACCTTTTCCTTGTCCAGCCTTTGGCAGTGCTTCCCCCCTCCATCTGGACAGATCTGCTGGTTTGTTTTTTCCTCACTGAAAGCCAGAAACATACTGCATATCTAAAATATTGTGTTCAAAAAAGCTGAAGTTGCTTTTTTAATACAAGCTCYTATCTCTTACCAAGCACAGATCTGCAAATACTGTACTATGTCCCCTACAGCTATTTTCTGTTTAGATATTCTTCATCATGTGTTGGACAGATGGCACAATCAGTGGGTTGTATCAGAGCATTAAAAAAATAAATTCTTTCTCACTGCTTCCACCTAGACTGTTTTGAATTCAGTGAGATGCAACAGCTGTAACACAATTTTCAATGACAATTCTGAACATGGTGAGGAGGATGTAGTTGCATTTGAAAGTCAAAAACTATGTAGGAAAAACRTCATTTAAAAAGAAATGTAAAGGACTTTAACAGAGCTACGAAGATTGCAAGGTTAAGAACCTGATTTCTCAGAGTTGTTTATTCTTTTAGCTGTCCCAGATCACAGGTGGATCTCCATTTGCAGTTATTATACAAACAATGCAGCTCTGCTTTTCCCTCTGTCAAACTCTTCTTAAGACTGCTCCATCGTTTGTTATTTAATAAGGTATCTGGTACTTGCAGAAGTCTTGCTAAAGCATCAAAGATACTAGGACTCAGTGAGCATGATAGAAAAAGTATCATTAATAACATGTTTGCTGAGAGGACAACCCTAAGTTTCTGTATTGAGCATATGTTGTGYCTGACGGTTATCAATTTTGCAAGGCATGAAATTTGGTTTTAGTATCAAAGAACATGAAATGTTTGATAATTGTTAAATTGTATTAACAAAAAAAAACCCTAAAAAAACAAATCTTGTGTTTCATCCTCATCCTAAAGAAAGCTGTAGTAATCTTTTTCTTGCATGCTTTGTTCCTCCCATCCCTGTCATTTCTGTCCCCAAGAGAAGTGTCAAGTGCAGCTCCCATTACAAGTCCCAGCTTCTCCCAAGGAAGAAACGCCAACAGGAAAAGATGCAGTGATAAGCTGCAGATGTGCAGACAGTAATGAATATGGTCCTGACAAGAGGCTGGAGGAAAGATGAGGGTCACTGCGGAGCTGGCAAGGAACCATACTGTGAATGAGGATATTTGGAGGTGGGACAAGGGAGGCACTGGGGGAGCTCCTGCCTTAGGACTGCCAGGAGAGTAGTCCTGGAAGGCCCCTGACTGCTGTCTGTGTTCAGCTCACTCCTAGGAAGAAAGCYTGATGTGGCATTTTTTGAAAGAGCATCATGTTCTTTTGTGTCTCCATTTCATAGCCAGGAGATACATCCTCTCTCTTATTTGTGTCATTATCCATTTTCATAGAATCATTGAATCATTGAGGTTGGAAAAGGCCTTTTTAGACCATGGAGTCCAGTCATAATCCTCACACTGCTGAGTCCACCACTAAATTGTGTCCCTAAGCATTAGGTCTAAATGGCCTTTAATACTGGATCTCAACTATTGTACTTACTATTTTTATATAAATACTGGTCATATTTCTCCCCTAAGAAATTTTCCATGGCTTCTTACTTCATATCCGTTCAACATCCATGTTCCATGGTTATATCACTACAGTTAAACTGCTCATGCAAAGCTGCTTTAGGTGCTTTTATTTCTAAAAACTGCAGCTTTTAAAGCTAATCTTTTATCCCAGCCCAGATAAACTTGAACTTGAGAAAGTACTCCCAGCTAATATGGGGAATTACATAATAACAGTTGTATCCATTTAAATTCATATTCTATTTGAATCTGATTTTTTTTTCATATTATCAAGTTGTAAAAGAAAGGCAATTTTTAATTTAATCGTTTAGCTGGTGGAAGATGAAAGTACAGACTAGAAACAGACGTTCTTCCCCTGGTGTTGTTGTAATGTTTAATTTTCTATCTGGCACTGTGTGGGAGACAGTTTGGATTGTGGGACAGACTTGATATTACTGCTGAACGATCAGCAGCTAAATGATTGTGCTGGTATTTGTCACCTTTTATGTTCAATAGTTTAACAAGTCACTGTGACTGATGAGGTGTCTGTTGCATCGGGTAGCACTCGCTTTGTCTCACTCTGTGCACTTCTTCAAAGCTGTCTTCATAACTGTGATCGCTAGAGAGGGCAGAAAGGAAAAGGAAAGGATTGTGCAGCTGTAGGTGCAYTCTGACAACTGCAGAAAGTCCTGCCAAAGGTTCTTGACAAAGGTTTTGGCAGAAGTGTACATTGACCTGTGCAGTAGTGCTGTGGTGTTCTTTGGAGCCAGGGCACAGCTTAATGAGAGGTGGGACTTCAAGTCACTGTGAGAAACATCAGCCAGCAGTCTGGCAATTCAGTGTTCATTGCACTCTCCTATTTCTACCCATACGATTATGATTTTCCCAAGTAATTATTATTGCCCTCCTGGGCAGTTGTTAACTATCTGTAAAAATTTGCTACATCAGAAGCAGGGKAACTTGCCCTTTTGCAACATGCTCAGCAACATTGACACCGTTTTTTGTTGGTCTGTTCATTTTATTATGATTCTTTCTCTATGACAACATGAAGCAGTGAACAGCTGGCCAGCTGGAGAAGTGCTTGTGCAAACAGAAGAGGTTAGGGAAAAGGAGGGTAGAAAGTCTGGTTGAGAATTGCCTGCAGAATTACTGCAGAATTATGATGAAAATGTTTTGTTGACAGTTAAATATATGTGCACGTGAGGGTCAGCAAAACAGCTTGGGTTGCCTTCTGTTTCCTTCCCTATTTGTTCAGTATACAATTTCTCAAATGTCACATTTACTGTGAAAATTCTCCTTTCRTTTGTACGATATTAATCTGACTTCTAACTCCTCCTTACATTAGATGAGCTCCCAGTGTAACAGCAGAGCTGGGGGTTGAATTAGTTCTTCTTTGGCCTAGCACTGATCCCACATCACTTCTCGTGGACTTGTTCTAGATCAGCAGTGGAGTGAATAAGTGAGAATTAAATTTCCAAGGGAGAAGCCTGTAATTCCTAGTGCAGGAGAAGCCAAGGTGCTCTCTGGGAACTGAGCTCACTCTTTTAATAAAMATCCTATCAATATGCAGCTGTTTGGATGGATGTAAATCAGCAGCTGTAGTTTATGTTACTCAAAATATTGCAGGCTCCTTTTAACAATGTTTTAGACATTTTTATGATATGTGTACAATTAGCTGAAATACCATTGCATCCTTGACTTCACAGCAGGAGATCCAGGGAATCCATCTATCCATCTATACATAATCCTTTACAGACAATTTTGATGTAGGTATTTCAGACTTATCACAGTTATTTCATTTCTCTCTAAATATAACTGGGAAAATATGTAGAAAATACAACATTTGCAAAGGGAGAAGGGACAAGGATTAAGGCATAAATCTTCTGTCCACAGTGGTGCTGTTAGGAAAAYGTAGATACCCATGCTGTGATTCATCTTGCTAAACATACTTCTGCAGCTAGCAAGTCAMAGTTGCTCCTTTGATGCTCAGAAGATGAGTGGGCAGTTTGAAAGTAACATTTATTTGATTTACTTCACATGTTTCACTTCAGACGAGTCACATCCCCTATACAGTTACAGYTTCAGGGCATTGTAGGTGTTTGCATTTACTCAGATGAATCTCACCCCCATTTCCTCTCCTGAGTGAAGTATGTTTTCAGGAGAAGTGCTTTATGAATTGCCATCGTTCTTATTTCTTTGTATTGTCAGAGGATTTTCACTGTTGATGAAAATGTGCGTATTTGTAAGTCCATAATTTATTTAGAGATTTTTCCAAGGTCAAACTGTGTCATTCTCCGGTTCCAGCAGAATTTGAAATTGGCTGTGTGGGGAATGGTTGCCATCTCACACATCTGAGGAACTCTAAAGATGACCATTACTGTGCTGAAAAACACTTCCTTAATGTTTACTTAATGCAAATTGCTTATTTTCTRAAGTGTTTTATTAATAATTGGTGCAACTCAGAAAACTGAAAAATGAGTGCACTTGTGGCATTTTCATGCTAGCCAAGATACAGCACTTGCTTTTCTGTTTTTTTACTGCCTGTAAATCAAAGATTTAATCAAGAGCYTTTATAATAAATTTTTAAGATTGCTCTTGCAAAAGACAAAAATATTCAGCAAGATAATGTGGACTTTATTCCTCTGATTTTTTATATTTTTTATAGAACAGGAGGTCAATTAATTGCTCAAGCTTAACAGCAGCCGTGCTTAGACTCCCCTCTGTTCCAAAATCAGTGCTGTATTTCATTTTGAATAGTTAGTAAAGCTGTCAATCTTTCCAAAATCCATTTTTGAATTCAGAAGATTTGTACATTGAAATCTGTGATAAATGTTGAAAATATAATTATATAATCATGGAGAGGACCAACCCTTGTTTTTCCAAGTTTTTTTAAAACCCTTCTCTTCTTTAATGTCTTTGGTTACTCTATTGTAATTTTTAATCTATTTTTGGCAGGGTCTTTTGGTTTGTTTTAATCCAGGCCATAATGAGAATGAGTACTAAAACAGGGAATTAAGAAYTAATTTAACAATCCAACTGTTGGCACCTTCCTCATTTTCATCTTTGCTGAAAAATAATGAACATATTTGGTGCCCTGATCCACTTCYGTAGGGAGGTGAGGAATGGTTCTCAAACTTAGTTTGAAGTAAAAGGAGTCATTTGTTCTCCTTCCCCGAAACTCAATCTCCCTAGTAACTTTATTATTTAAAATACAAAAGCTGTTACTAAGCATCATATCCTGGATATTATCAAGTTTTGCTATTTCTGAGCTATCCTGACAGTGTCAGCTCTATTCCCTCCTGAGAGCAACCTAGTCTCAATCATGTTTTGGAAAGAGCACTGCTATTAACTGGAGTATTTTGGAGATATTTTTTAAGGGGATGAGAGGAATGTACATGACTCCTGTTGTATTCCATGTTTTGGCACATCCTCAAAGTCTTCAGAAGACTTGAAAATTTTAGGGTTAGTCATTTGCTTTTCTGCTGGTTTTTAAACAAGTGCAGTAGCTAGGGTTTGGACTTTCTGAGGTTAATTGGACCAAAATAAATCCTCATTTTACTTAGGTAATACACTGATCCCTATTTCTAGTCAGAATTAGTAGATGTCATTGTATTCACCATGTAAAGTTTTTTTTCTCTTTTAATTCCTTTTTTTTTCTCTTTTTAGCTTACACACCTAGGAAGTTTCCTGTTCTTACATGCTTGATTGACATATCTGTGTACTTAAAATTTCAGTATTCTGGTTTTAAACTGAAGTGAAATATGCCCTAAGCCTGTCCTTTGACTAAATCTAATTTGTTGAGCAAGTCCAGTTCCTTGGAGGAAGTAGAAAAAAATGCACTCTACATGTCTGCATATAAATGGCAGCAAATAAAAAAAGAAATTTTAGTGTCTGGAATTACTGATGTTATGTGTAGCAATCATTTGACAGATCCTAACTTGCTGAATCAGCAGGTTTCCCAAATATATTTTGGACAAATTTCTTGTTGTTTTCCCTTAATGCAGAAATTTGGTTCTGATTTAATTAAGCCTTCAGGACATGAAACTTTTGCACATGAAAGTCTCTATTTCTGCTACTATTTTCATATTCCACATATTCTTGTCATGGYTTGATGCCACCTAGTTTGGCTGTTCAGCCCCATTCTTTGTGCTCTCACTTTCCTGTTTCTCCAGGGAGTACCAGAGTACTCTAGGAAACCATGGACAAGTAAAAGAGGCCTTTATTCATGAAATATTAATGGATAACTTTTTCAGTAGTAATGATAATGGCCCGTAGTTGTGGGCACAGCACATAATAATAGCACCAACTATCTGTGCACTCTACAAACCAGCATTCCTGCAAATTGAATGAAAACTGCTCATGTGAAATATGTCTTTCTCGGGTAAAAAGTAGCTGATGCTCTTCGTGAGTTTCTAAAGTTTGTTAGACCTCAGTCAGAGAGCACTGAACTATGAGATTTATGCAAAGCCTAGAAGTCTTAAGGAAGCAGGGCAGCTTTGCTAGCCAGAGAGTTGGTGCTGGTCATAGGAGACTGGTGTGCCAAGAGCTGCTAATGTACAGGCTTCAGGAGGAACATGTGCTGGATGTGAAATGTGACTGTGAAACATGCAGTTCACAAAGTAAATATTTCCTCAGACAAAGAGGTTGGATAAACTTTCAGAGTCACACATATTTACAAGGAGTACATGAGCTGTGYGCTACAGAGGTTACTGTATTTTGCTTTGCTTTGCTTTAGCTGATATAAATCATAAATGACTCGCTTCACCTCAGTAGGGTACCTKTGGGTTTATGTTGTAACTACAAGAAGCCAGGATGAGCTTGACATTGATTTTATGCACCTTTGAGGAAGGAATGGTGTTTGAACTGCAACACCTCAGGAGCATCCATGCTGACTGTGTATCACTGTGCAGGGAGAGGTGTGACCCTTCCCTTCCCTAGGGGGAAAGAGCARCACTCTCCTGCTTATTCATCATCAACACAAAGAGGAAACCAATATCTTCCTGTTTGTTTCAGAGCTGGTGACGTTGGAATAGGTTGCAAGAAAGAAGCTAGTCAGTATCCCTCCTGTTCTCCCTCCTTCTGGATATACCTTGATATTATAGAGTACAATTTTCTTACTCTTTCATTAGAGGTGTAACCCCCATCAAACTCCAGGCCTGCAACAGCTGTTCCTCAAATCTTGGTGTATAAATATTTAACAGTRCTTAGGAATTAGACCCTTCTTCATKCAGTTAACTAAAAAATAAATAAACACCAAATGCAAGAAATTCTTGTTTAAACAAACCAGTGTATCCAACTGAAAATGYATTATAAAATCAAGGATGGCACTAAAGTGCAATTATCCTGCTTAGCGATCAATTGCCAACAGTAGTGCTAAAAAAATGGGAATCTGAAGGCTTCTGTCATGAAAGAAGAACTAGGACTGACTATTCCAGGATACATTTAAGGAATTTAATTTTTTTTCCCCCGTAAGTATTGTTATGAAAGGAGGATTTTCTACTCTTTCACCTGTTCAGTGCTATGTGGAGATTGCTTAACTGGTATTAAAGTGAACTACATTTTTATAGCAGGAAAGAAGAGCCACAGAAAGTTTTCCTGTTTACCTTTCTGTTCTAACTTTTGGCCCTGCTATACTTTTGACASTTCTCAGTTGCACATCATTAACAATTTATACTCCCTGTCAAAATTTAGATAAGCTAATGACAAGTCAGTTAATATATGTGCTCATTTGCCCACATATAAAAATATCTTGGATAAAGAAGAACAGCAAACTGCAGAAAAGCTTCTGATTACTTTATGGTTGTACTTTATTGCTCAGTTGACATCTTGAGAATAAATTGTCTTACTTTGTAGTAGTAAGAAACTTTTCCATATCCACCTGCAATGTCTTTTCTCATGCGGAAAAGCTGTGAGGTCTGTATTTTTGGGGTTTTTCTGTTTTAACAGAAAAGCACYTTCTTGATGCTATGTTCTAGGATCATTTACACTATATAAATGGATATTTGTATACACACAAATGCACATTCAAATCTTAACTTCTCTGGGTATAGTGTACCTGTATGTCTTGGTGGCTAAGGAAGTTTAAGTGCACAAGATCCATAGTAATTTCCAAAAAAAAAAAAAAGGAGAAAACTATTCAAATGCCCATTTCCAAAGAAGTAAAATTGTATGACAAGTCCAGGGATTCTYATTTGTCATCTTGAAGACAAAAACTGAAACATCTCCCTCATTCTGGAGCGTTTTAAGTGTTTCATGTAAGGGTGTGTTCACCACCTAATTGACTCTGGTTTGTTACATGCTGTCCAAGTTTCCACACCTTTATGCACATATGCAGAAGAAAGAAAAACCCTGTCCACCTTCTCATGCCTGATTGTGGGCAGGTGAACTTGCAGGGTAGGAGAAGTGAGAAATAGCAGCTTTGGTAAGCACTCACATAGTTTGGATGTTCTCAGTGTTAGAAAGCAAATTGGTGAGGTTTGACAGGTTGGTAATTCTGTCATAGCTGGCTTTACCTGAGAGAGTTTTATAGCAGGAGTGCACTCTATATTAATAATGTCTAAAGACATAGCTGCCCTTCCGGTGCAGGCAGCATCCCAAGAAAACATTAATCATGTTTTCTTGAAGCAGCCAAATTGATTTCTTGGGAGAAAAATTTCCTTGTCTATTCTCCAGCCATTTCTGAACACATTACCAGCTTACGGTGATCTGAGCAGCTAATGAACAAATAATTACTGCCTTTTGATCACCCAGGACAAAGGGTACAAATATTGCTGCAGATTTTAGTGTAAATAACTTCACTTTTACCAAGGCGTAGTGACTTTTGTTCTGTCATCTTTTTTATGTTTGGGGTTTTTTTTTCTCTTTTCAGTCCTTGGGTTACATGGAAGGTAATGTCATATTAACTATGCTAGGAACAGCTTGCATTTATTTATTTAAGGTTTTAATATAATACCTGTTGTAGTATCCTGTGTAAGCCTTTACATACAAAGGAATGCTGTTTAGTTTTTGTTCCCTTTGTTTGTATTTGTACAGTTCTCCCCAATATATAGCTCAGTTCTTCCTTGCAAGTGAGAAGATGGATTGAAATGGAGTCCATTAACCCAAGCAGAGCCAAAGCTTCATGAGCTATGGGTGAGGGTAGGAGAGAAAAGAAGATGGAAAGAGTAAGAGGAACTCAGGCAGTCTGATGTGATCATGAAGAGTATGGAAAGATCCTTTATTGTAGGAAATATTCTAGTCATTTTGTCAACTAAGGTGTTTTTTATCTTACAAGCTTTAAACCTTCTGTACATAGTTAGTACCCTACATACCGGGATTAGTTCAATCGTTCATATTTGTAGCTCAGGGCTTCCCTACTACTGACCTRTCATAGGTATATGGAGCAGCCTGCTGATTTTGAGTTGGGGCTTCTTGCTTATGTGTTTTGTTGTAAAAGGAGATTTTTTACTAAAAGTTGTGTGCAGGCTTTAAGCATTTAACTGGATCATGTGCATGGGAATTACAGGTTGGGAATTAAGACCGGTCTGTTTTACCTGAGCTCCAAATTCAAGCGAGGAAGGACAACTCTTGAGGTTGTCCCATCATGATGGATTAGCACAGCAGATCCTTAATGCAGACCCTTGCATTTCTCCCTGAGGCTGTGCCCCTGTGTACCTGATGCAACTTGATGGGAGAGGTGCTTCCCTACTCCCTCATCCTCCTCTGCAGGACTTGCTGCTCCATCAGGCTGCTGTCGGAGCAGGGCACCTGAACACTTCAGACCTGCTGCAGGCCAGGCTAGCTTTAGCAGTTGCAGTTGTTGGGCTGAGCTGACCTGATTTATTTTTGTGTCCAGAAGAAGTAAGGGACAGTCAATTGAAAGRCCTGCTGTGCCAAGAGGTGAAATGAGCTGATTTGGAGACAGGCCTGTACCTGAAAAGAGATGTCTGCCCGCAGTGCTCGGATCTAAATGTCAGTCTGCCACTACTCAAAGCCTGTCTAGTTGAGTTTTCATTTTGTATTGATTTTTTCTCAGGTTTTGATCAACACAAAATGTTCACATACCAGGTTGAGTTAGCTTAAGTCATTCTCTCTAAAATCACATCATTTATACCAGGCTGCTTTGATTGAGCTCCTGCCTCCACATAGGAGACATGCCCCAGGTGAGCTGGTTATTGCAGTCATGATTCACACCAGTCTCATTTAAACTTCACTTGTGTTTTGGCTGTCTCTTCGTTTTTCCACTCCACAGCACCTGCAAGAGCAAATATCWGCTGGTATTTCTTACCCTAAGCTACTCAGTGGTCTGCTTCCCCTAGAAATTTGCCCCTGTGGATGTCACCAAGCTGAATTAGCTTCAACTGAGAAATGTGAGCTGCAGTAGAGAAGAAAATGKTCCCCTCTTCACTCCTAGCCTATCCTTCTTGGGAATACAGGTTTCAGGTCTGTTGAASGTTATGAAGATAATTACTTCACTTTCAAGATGGACACTGCCATTATTTATAAATCTCTGTGYCACTGTTCCATTTCCATGTGCCCATGATCCACAATCTCCAAGAAGGTCATGAGCAGTAAATCAGCAGTGGGTTAGAAGTGTCAAGAAACCTCTTTTGGAGCATCTCCACTACCTATTTTGAATTACTTTATACTTCTGGTTTAGATATGAATTAGAGACTTAAAGTTAGGCGGCTCAGTTCCTCTGTGGGGCAAGGCAGTGCTGGGGTTATTCTATCCAGTTCTGGAATGATTCTTATTCAAATATCCAATTAGATCTCTGAAGAAAATTTTATGAATATTTACTCTTGGGACTGTTAGAGGTAGTTTCATTATTTAAACACATTTACATTGTGCTTGTTTGTGAGGTGACAGTAGGTGGTGCAAGTAAGAGCTTAAACAGTATTAAGGAGTTTATCAAAGTTTATAAAATAAATACACATTTTTGTCTGTTGAGACTGGCTAAAATCCTGAGGTCCTTCCTTTGCTTATCTCCAAATCTTCTTTGGGCCACATAAAAGGAAGCTGAACCATAAGTCTCAGCATTTGGAAGTAAATAGCCTGTCATGACTGAYGCAAAGCATCTTTGAAAATAGATTGCTGTCACAATTTTAGGTCAGTTAAAAAGCCAACATTGCAATTGAATTAATGCTGGCCTGGTACAATGGCTTTATTTGTACAGGTCTTYTTCTATGTGAGAAACCCTTTGTTCTACCATAAATAACTTTTTAGTTGTTTCTTTTCCAGTAAAGCTTGAGTCTTAAGGAAATTTTTTTTTTTCTCTTTAATATACTGGAAGCATACTCAATGAGTTATGCTCTCATAAATATATTGCCTTAAAATATTTAAGAGGGAGGGATCTCTTYTCCTTGCATTTTTCTAGCATTTACTAGGGTGAAAGTGTTAGATTTTCTTTTGATTTTACTTTGCAGATGTGATTTCTTTCTTTTTTTATTTATAACATGCTCATTTCTTGAGCATGAGAGGCGCCTTATGGATTTACAAGATAACTAAACTTGAGGAGTGATACTGTACAAATTTCTTTTCTTCATTTCCACCTCTCCATGTTCACATTGCATAGGATTGATTTCYAAAAGACAAGATAAATACGGAAAGCTGACAGCTGAAAGCACCATATACTGGGAACTTGTGTCCTGATTACACTGTGGAGAAAGTGATGTTAGCTTTGTTCTGATTTATGAACAGGGCAATGACTGGCCAGGTGCTGAGCTAACATCAACTATTTACTTTCCTACATAAAGAGTGATGAAAGGCATCAGAAAGCAGAAGGAACACAATTTTTTTTTTTTTTTTTATGCCTCAGCTAAGTGGATCATAGTGCTCCTGGMAAGCAGCAATCTATCTTTGCTGTTTTGAAGAACTTGTTAACCTTTCTGGAGACCACATCTCACTGTAGGGTTTKGGCCTGAAATTTCTCTTTCCCAATCAAAATCCTCACCCACAGTGCCTGTTCTGTCTGGGTGAACAAAAGGYCTAAATACCAAGATCAAGCAAGCTCATGCTGTTTCTCACCTTGTGAGATTTCAAAGCTTTACAGACACCAGGGCTGAATTCAGCATCACCACAACTGGAGCTGTACATTGGACAAAAACCTCTCAGCAYTGATAAAATAAACACAGTACAAAGTCAGGTCCAGAATATTCCACAGGGAAAACCACTCTAGGAATGAATATGGTCTGAATAAAACACCTCAGTGCCAAAGAGGCAGAAAATGGGAGAAAAAAATAGCTCCTGTGCAAGTGTCKAAAATCATATCTTATTGTACAAGTAAAAAAGGAAGCAAATAATTCTCATCAGCATCAGTTGAGTGTGACTAGATTGTACTATTGACAGTGCTTTTGCTTTGTGACATTCTTTCCTATCTTATATGTGTGTTTGCAAAATCCATGTATGCGGGGACTGACATGTAGGAAAAGCTATTTTGGCATTATACTAATAAGTAGCTAATCATCTTCAGCTGGTAACATTGTGATACCATTCAAAACATTATGAGCAATTATTTTCCTTCACCATCTTTATTTTATAACCTAGGCCAAAAAGCTTTGAAAACTATGAGAAGATAGGTTGATAAAGCTCTTCTTTGGCTTCCTGATGGGTTTTGTTTGTAGAGCAAAGAAAGAGTAATGAAATGCTTACTAATTTCAGATTTGTTTTGTTTTTARGCTAAAAACACATTAACTACAAGCATAAGGGGTTTATCGCACAGGGATAGATAATGGCTTCTCAGTGACCGATGTTATTTTTCATGTACTTAAGGAAGTTGGAGGAGTTTTGGCTAATGTGGAAGAWAATAGTACAATGGTTTTAAATTGAAAAATGTATTAGGTATTTTCCCCCAACTATGTGTTTTCTGTGCCACTGTGCCCAAAATGTTTACAAGCCAAAATTAAGCCTTGTACTGAGTGTCCTGATTTTTCAGAGATACTTAACAAATTCCTTCTCCTAACCATGTTTAACAACCATTACAGATAAAAATATCCAAAAGTCTTGGAAATATCACCCCTTAATCCATCCTTAGTTTGCTTTAAGTGTAGCACAAATTGCTAAAATATCTACTAAAGTTTTCGTAGTGTTGGATTCTTAGTTCTAAAATCAAGCTATATACTTGGATATGTATCTCTGTTGCCTCTCATGGGTTATATTTCTAAGATGATGGAATTTCATTTTTCAGTCATTGCTGTGACTATAAAGAAGGCTTTGAAGCTTGTTTAGATGCTATAAACAAGGCTTAAAGAACCATTCTATGAACATATAACATATGCACAATACCTGCCTCTAAAGGCTCTCAGTCTTTAGACAGAAAAAAGATTGAATATATTGAATAACGTGGGAAAATAAAGCAAGGAGAATGTAGCAATAGAAGCAAGTAGATTTGCATTAGCCAAGGGTCACAGCTAGGGAAAGCAGTTTCCTTTTAAAAATTAAAATTAATATTAATTTTAACAGCACTACTGTTTGCTCAGTCTCCTAGGTGATAAATTTTTTTTGTAATGCTGATAAGATATACTGGCCTGTGAGAAAAAAAGCAAAGTATGAATCTTCTTACCTAAATATTTTTAAAATATGTTTATACACATAGGGAACACAGCAATATCACCTCATGGTGTCTTCCTGTCTGTTTTCTACTCAGGAAAGCATTTCAGTCCATGCCATATAAATACACTTTTCTTCTCTCTTGTTTTTGTGTTATTCTAGGGCTCTAAGACTGTTTGAATTGTATCTTTCACAGTGGGTGACCTCTTATGCTCCATCCATTTGGCAAATTAAACATTATAATTACTATTAATCTTCATTACAGGTTTCACTGCTTTTTAAGGCAGATATGCATTTTTCACCAATTTTTATAATACTGGTTACAGAAATTACAACGTAAAGTATTTGCTACCTTTGCTCATTGCTTTTATGGCAGAAATTAATGTTTGCTTTCTGATTCTCTTATGAGTTAATGCAGTATGGTAAAAGAGTTCCATTTCACTACAAAGAATGAAAAAAGAAAGATGACCTTGGCTGCTTTTTCAGTTGTGGTACATTGGATTCCGAGGGTGTACGTGGGCAGGATTTGAGAATAAATTTTGTCCAGTGTTGTGTCCTTACAAAGCACTTTTTTTGTCAGCTGTATGTGTTCACAGAAAATAGGCAGTAAATGCCAGGAAATACAAATTTAGAGCTGAATATGCAGCTCTTCAGATCAGAGCCTGATCAACCATGATTTTTTTAGCTCAGACATTAGTACCAGCCAGAATAATCTCTTGAGACTTGATGAAATTGGTTTGCATATCAGTGACTACATTAAGTACAAGGCTGAAGAAGGCCAAGGTGAATCAGAACCTGCAAGCTTAATTTTCCTTTGTTTCAAATGTGCCCATGAAGTGTGGAGGCAGTAAATCATTATTTCCCTGATTGTGTATTAGTATAAAACTAGATTACACTGGGCTTCATCCTGGTTTTGTCATCTTTTAGAGCATTTAATATCACACTGCTTGGAAGTGTTCCTGTGATCTACAGAACTAACAAGGCGTGAGGCAGACCACTGTGGAAGACATTAGGAATAGCAAATGATTTGGGAAGCTGAAACTCTTTCTGGAACAGGCCTGTCAGCACATGTTTTGGGCAGACTTCCTCCTCACTTGGCAAATTGCAGGTGTTGAGTAGCTTGGGAGTCTCATGTTGTTATTTTGCTAAAAGAGAAAGTACTTCGTGGTGTGGGGAAGAGAGTGTGAGGTGGCTGAATGTGGGAGCTGGATGAAGTAAGAGCTCGCCAGCCCTCGCAGGAGACAAGGGGAAGGCCAAAGACTGGGTGTGAGAGGGAAGAGGAATGGTCAGAGCACCTCAAGGGCACCATATTGAGGGTGCTATGCCAGGGAGCTCAGAACTGATGTGGGGAGGTGAGGGGCAGGGCAGGGACTGCATGCCCACAACCTGACATGAAATAATGCACATTTTAATATAARCACGATTGGGTTTTGTCCTTCCACRGAGTGGATTTAGAATGCCCTTCATTTCCTGCAAGTGGCATTGTAAAAGTAGTGTGGAACCCGGTACCACCCACCAGGGCTTTTGGGGTGATTGCTATGCAGAGGTCCCATTGGAGCTTGATGTCCAGCCCTGCTGCTCCTCAGAGGCAGGGAATGGCATTACTGCCCCATTGCTGCTGGGAGATTGGAGCTTCACCATCCTTTCTTAGCTTTGTCACCTCAAAAATCAGTCGATGCTGTGTTGTGTCCTCGGTGGGGCCACCCCTAAGGATTCAGCATGGCTTGGTGGGCACACTGATCCAGGCTGTCTGGAAGGAAAACAAAGCCTCACATAAAGGTAAAATGTCTCCAGACGAGAATATCGCTTCTGTGTACATAGAAATTATTCATGATTTTATAGTTAGGTAGCTGTGGATCATCCTTGGCTTTACATAGGTTCTTTGTAATCTTYGGTAAGCTTATAAATTCCTTCTCTCTATTGGTAAAATAATACATTAATACTAACTATACTGGACTGTATACCTAGCATGGGTCGAGACCTTGCTGTGAAATTTTCAAGTCAAGGCACTTGTATAGAAAATCTATTTTTAGTCATTTATAAAGGYTTCTAAAATTTTATTGGTTATAGTCTTTTTCTTTCTCAAATCACTGGATGGCCTCACTGATGGCAGCTGAAGTACAGACTCAGTCTTGCAARCGATAGCTTCCATAAAATTTTGCTACATTCCTTTTCCTAAATTGGTGCTCCTGAAGTGTGCAGCAAAAACCAGGGAATGTAAGTGTGGTAGGAAAGTTATATTAGCCTTTCTTTAGGATGATCTGCACTATGCAATTACAGTTTTCATGCRCATAATCAATATATTCAGCCCAAATTCACTGCAAAAATGCCACACYACCTTCCATGTGTCTGATGTACTGTATATATTTTTGTGTGATAAATATACATATCATTGGGTTTAAATAACGTGAACATTTGTGATTATATGTACACTGCATTTCTTCATGATCCTAACAGAAAAATTGAGATAATTGATGGTTGGTTTCTAATCCCGTGATCGCTTTACATAAGGACAAAGCAAGGGAGTTCTCCCCAAGCATGTGTAACAGCCATTCCCATTACCAAACTACAGTTATCTGAGCATAAAAGGAAAAACCTTAATAACAGAGTAAATTTACACCTTTATCTGTGCTTGACAAAATTCTAGCTGTAATTTGATTTGACCATATATACAATATATGTTTTTATTTAAGTAATAATGACTGAGAAATAGAACATTTCCTGAAAATTAATKGCTGGCTGAAAAATTTTATAGCCCAGATTCAGCCAAGGGCCATTAATCCCAACTGGTCAATTCTCCATGAAATGCCTTGTGTCAGGGGTCATTTGTTACATCCCCATTCCTCCYACCCACCAATAAAGAAGTAAAATTAAGTGTTACTTTCCTCCTATGGCATCGCTGAGCCTTGAAGCATCCTCTGGAAGCCCCTGCAAGTGTTGCAGTTGCTGCCTGGCAATGAAGGTTTCATAGTGGATGAGTGATGAAGAGCGTTGCAAGTATGGTCTTTCATTGTGTATTTACATTTCTAAGTGAATAAATGTCTTCAGTTTGCTTGTTGGAGCTGACAAGGGGATGAAACAACTGCTGTGTTTCACTTGCTACTAGAAAAGTTGTGGCATTAGGAAGCTGGGGGGAGTTACCCCACATGTGTCATAAAACTCTCTCATCTGTGATGGCTGCCACCCTTCTAGGATCTTATATTTATACCATTGTATTTGGTGACCAGTGTTAAATACTTGCAACTCTATTCTCTCTGAATACTTCCTTCATTGTTGGTTAAAAATAGTGTATTTATTGGGGCAACATAATACTGCATCAAACTGGAGAGCTGAGGTACATGTAGTGACTATTGAAGAGAATTAATGAGAAAACAGAAAAATAATTGCAACAGGCTTGCAAGAAAAGTATTGCTGAATATTCAGGCTAAAAAAAAAACTCTTACATTTTTTACATTCTTCAGAATTAGGTCAAAACAGTGCATTTCCTTTTGYAAATAAGAATGAAAATCACATTTGTATATCATTACACGTGACAAATCTGTCACCAGGATCCRTCACCCAGCACTTTCCCTGTCTTGCTAGCAAATACATACACCTTTACTGGGAAAGTAAGCTCTAATGACAAGGAATGACAACTTGGGGGAGGAGGGAAAGATGACAACAAAAAGCTCTCCACCTCTTGGGCTGAACTGGTGCAGCAGTRTCTTCAATCATAGCTCTGGCAGTCTTTCACTGCCCACTGGGAGYTGTTTCCTGCTTTTCAGGAATAGGGAAGAAAAGCAGCCAGTCAGTGCCTGTTCAGCCTGATCAACCTTTAAGATGTACACTTTCTGTTATAACTATTTATCTGCTTTATTTTGAGGTGGTTTCTTAGATAGCTTCTAGTTATGGAAGCTAGAGACTTAATTTTAATTTCAGCCTGTTGCCTCATTGGAAAGAGGTTTCAGAGAACTGAGCTTTCATTCTTCCCCTCATGAAATTAAGCCTTTCCACTGTTAAAATTTTGATTTAAGGATGGCCTTGCAAACACAAAACTGAACTTATGTCATTATTCCATTTAAGTATTACTGTTCAAGGGCTTGACTTGGAATGGTCAGTCAGTGTATCTGTATAGAGGGAAGATGTAAAAAGTTCAATTTTAAATTAAACAAGATTTTCAAGAACTCTCAAACCTTGTTAATTAAATATTAACATTAAATAAATACTGCATCTAGGTGTCTTGTAGCTTTCCCTGGAAGTCTGCTTTAGGGACCACAGTTTCAGAATATTGGATGATGGAAAGGGTACTAAGTGAGCTAAGGTGAGCCAAAATGTTCRACTGTTTCTTTAAGTAAAGGGACTTGGATAATTTGAAACTTCTTCAATATCCCTTATGTAATATATTGTTCGTAGCACTGATCTGAAAAGCACAACCAAGACAAAGTGAATTTAATTACACATTATTTTTATTAAAATGGATAATTTTTTTCAATTGTTTGTTGTACAAACTGTGACTGGAGCCTCAGTCTTGCAAATAGTTTAACACACATTATCCCATTGTGCAGTAGATTGCTCACATGCATGGCTTTTCCTGTGGATGCTGSCATTTGCAGGATCACAGCCATTTTTGCTAAAATTATTCTTCATCTTTAAAGTAAATCACTACTAATGAAATAGCATGATCTTGATAGCAACACCACCWCTCAGACTGGATTTTCAATCTGTTTTTTTAATTACAGAATTTAATTATTTTTCTTCTAGTGTTTACTATTGAATTTAATTGTTATTTTGTTTTTATCACTTCAGCATCCTAAAATTCAGGGATTCACTAGAATGTGTCACATCATATAACCCTTATTMTGAATTATTCACAGTAATTACTGAGTTGATGCAAACTTCATTGTAAATATAAAGTAACAGAAAATCTGGTAGTGATACTGTTTTACTCCTTGRATGTTCTTAAAATAAGTCAGAATCAACAGATTGCAAAACTATGCAATTACAAAGTTATTAAAATGCAGATTTTTGGCAGGAAGCCACTTCAGTCTCCTGTGTTCACAGCTGCCTATTCACAGCAAAATTGCCCTGATCAGCCGGTGGTGGCTTCTTTGAGTGATTCCAGYTGATTGGGTCAGGGCAGTGGCCTCTCTGAGGACCAGGTTCAGTAACTTTTTATCTCCCAGGTCATAAGCTTCACTTGAAATTATTTGTTTAGGCAGGAGGGGTTTACAGTGGACCGTCATCTTTTGTTCCCTGTCATGCTGACAATAAGTCCAGGGTGCCTTTCCTGAGGCTGTATGTGTACTGTACCTACGTCTACACAGATGGTTCCTCAGATTTACAGTGTAGACCATTCAGCAGCATAAATTTTGAATAACACTTTTGAGGTCAGTGTAATATGCATTTTCCCCAGTCGGAATTGCCTTTAATCATTGCTGCCTTCACAGTTCTCTGGGAGCAGGGCATACTGGAATATTAACAAAGTGAGAGATGCTTTGCTTTAATGAAGAAATAAGCACTGTCATTTTACCTTCATCCTATCCACCATAATGTCGCTGTGTGCCCCAGTGGTTTTTTACTTCTCTCTGTACAGCGACTTGGGAACAAAAGTTATGACATACTTAGCATAAAAAAAGCCTTTCAAATTTGATGCTCAAAGGGGTGTGTGCAGACATTCAACGCCATCGCTGCAAGCCAAACACTGCTTTGCCTATGGTTTAACATCCAGGTAGGATGTGATGACTCTTTCTCAGTGCCTGTTTTTATGACGAGCTTCTAGTATGGACTTCTATCATTCATTTGTGCACCTTCTCCCCAAGAAGCAGAGTAAGTTCTTTTCCCTCCATGAAATTATGAGACTGGYACAAGACATGAAAAGGAGGTGGAGGGTTCTGCAAAATAAGGTGTGTAGCATCTGAACAGCAAGAGGCAGCAGCAATGAGCAAGTCAAAGTCATCCCTGCTGCGAAACTGGGATGATGTTCCCAGAGTGCAGAGAGGCAGAAATTCTCATTGTCTGCGATAAATTATAATGAAAACATCTCCCCTTCTAAAGCTCCAAATTTCCCATGATGTTGGGGACTTCCTGGCTGTTTGAAGCAGATGTCATTGATATCAGTGAGGGTCTGTAACAGTCTCTCACAGGACAAGTGGCATTTAGGGGTTCATACKGAAACAGAGTAGGACCATTAGAGARTATATTAGAATTGGTGGGTATTAAACAGTCCCATTATATATGGGCYTACTTGGTAATACTTTAACTTGCTCCACATAGAAATATCTTTCTTCTTTCTCAATCAAGTGCAGTCTGCATTGTCCCAAAAAAAAATTCAAAATGTGTCCACCCTTTTCCTAGATTTTCCTAGCTGATAATGCAGARCCTAAAACTTCTAAGACATGAGGTCATGATTTAAAAGCTGTATGGGTCCTGGGAAACATATAGGAGCAATAACAGAAAAACTTACATTGATACCTTAGAAGGAGGAAGATGCAGTGAAAATCCCAAAGAACCCTTTAACCTCAGCATTGCCAGGGCATTCTGTGTTATACARGASGTGGTRTTTTSAGGTTACCTTGAGCAGGCAGAAGTWCCTCAGAAGAGCTCCATTTTGAGGCTCTGTGGAGGTGCAAACACACCAGAGCAACTGCAGAGATACCAAGCAGTGGTGTCATTAAACCCCGAATGCAGGGGTTCCTAAGCCATCCCAGGAGACAGGCTGGATGCTGGCATTCCATGCAGCAGCTCGGGATTGCTTTAGTTTGTGCCTTCAGCTGCAGCCCCACAGGCAATTCAGCTGATGCAGGAGTGGTGAAGCACAAAGCGTTTTTCTTCCACCCTGATGGACCATTTCCTTGGCTGCAGAATGAAACAGTGAGGGAAGGAATCCAGCTGGGATCCTGCAAGGATAGGGRACTGTGCCCTCAGGAGCAAAGGCACAACACTCTTGCTCTTGRTAAATTGGCACAAGCATGGTGCAATTAACGCCAAGGACATTGGGTCAATCCCTGTATGGGTCATTCAGTTCAGAGCTGGACTTGATTGGTCCATCTGGGGCCCTTCCAGCTCCAATAGTTATGTGATCCTGTGGTTTGTACAAAGGGCTCTTCACTGATTTCTGTTCCCAGTCCTGATTTCTGTTTTGTGGATGGAGATCTGTGCCCCTTAACAGAGTGGTCAGCATTTCATGCGCTCCTGGTAATCACAACTTTTACACATGGGAAGAATACTATAAAAATCAGGACTTGCAAAGGTGCTGAAGAACATGAGGCCACTTCCCTTYATAATCTCCTCCCAGGCACTTTCAGGCATGTTTTTCTTCATGCAGTTTCTCCTCTTCATGCAGAGGAGATTGGGTATGGGATTTGAGGAGCTCTTGGGCACATGGATGATGATGCTGCAACGTGTGTTACAACAAAATGTGTTGTGATGAGGGAGAGGAGAGGAGCCGTTCCTGTGTGGATCTTACAGCAAAGGGTGCTTGAGGAGAGGTAGGGGCAGACTGGTGGTGCCAAACATCCCGTGCTCCTTCTGCATTGGCATTGGTTGGTACAGGGTTAACAGCAGCTCTGGCCATTAGAYATATTTTGAGATTTAACTAAGAAGGAAGGAGGCAAGCCTGTTTAGTATTCAGCAGCCCCTGTCTGGGTGATCTTCCCTGTTTTCACTTGAAGCAATCTATCACCGCATCTCAAGAGAAAAATGACCCCAATCTAAAGATTAATAGAGCAGTGTGTGGATGTTTCCAGTGATGTGTATGAAACTCATTTTTTTTTGTCGCTGTATGCACTGAGGTGTCCTTTATCAGCAAATCTCTAGATCTTAAAAGTAGGCTGATTATTGAAGTGGGCAGCAGACAATTTAGGGCACATGGTGTTTTCTTATGACAGAAGCTTTGCTGTGAAGTACAGTAATTTATGTTGATAAATCGCGGCCATCAGAATGTCTTAAACACTTCACAGGATGAATTTCTAAGCATACATCTCTCGTTTTAGTAGTGGATGGGTAGAAAAGGGGTATTTGTTTGAGAGACTGGGGRAAAGATAACTCTTGCTCATACTATTTCTTGAAAAGTATTTGCGGGACTTCCATGTGTTGCTATAATTAGCTCATTGTCACTAGGGTCAGATCAACCCAATTTTGGTTTAATGTGAAAAGTTAAAAAATTTTCCTCCTCCATAACCAAGTTGCAACAAAAATGAAGGAGTCCATATAGTATCAAGACTGAGTACTTTTTTAACACTAGATTTTTCTTAGCAAAGGTGTTTTGATTTTRGAGTTCTGTGTGCATGCCAAAATGTAAAACTTTTAAAATCAAGAATCAAAGGCACATGGGGGTCCRTATGTTATTGCAAATTTCTCTGTCWTTTTTCCATCATGTTATATGGYCAGAAGTTTTAAAGAGAATTCTTTGGACTTTGATTCAATACAACATAGGCTGGGTACTGAGGTTTCTATGATAACAATGTGTCGTGGACTTAGTTTAAACACATGATTTAGTTCCTCTCTGAATTGTAGCCCGCAGAAATAAATAGTGAACTAGACTGCTTAGATAGGGTCCAAATCAGGTATGAATTTACCCTAAAGATGAGTGTGCATGTGTCTTGGAGTTGCAGTTGTCCCTGAACATGGTAGYGAATGTACTCAACTGGCCTGAAGATTTGTACTATTTGTACCCCATATCTCTAGGGAATGATAGAGAGAACTGCCAGGTGTTCTCAAAGCATGAAATATATTCAAAGTTTGACCTGTCATGACCCATCTTGACTTGCAGATCTTTTGCAGAGATGACCCTGGATTACCGAGGTTTGAATTCTAGGATTTTCAGAGGGATAGTTGCTGAAATTAGTCTCATTAACAATTAGGAGGTTTTGAGAGGATGGTTTGGTGTTTTAGAGCATTATGATTGCATGCAGAAATTGTTAAAATACTCATGTTAGTGGTACATCAAACTGAGTGTGCTGTGGCATATCGTCTGATACTACTGGGATTTAAAGAAAAAAAAAATTGTTTTGTTCCATATTGACAGACAGACAGCTACTGGGCATGTAATTTGCTAGCCTTATCTCCTATGACTTTGCTGTACTGAGGTGCTTGCACACTTGCAGCAGGAGAAAAACTACAGCATAACCTGTTTACTAATGATGGGAGCTCCTTTAGGCYGAATGTAAGCATGGCATATTCTTATGAGACACTTGTAAAACTTTCCAAATMRCAGMAATGAGTAGTGATTTCTAGCATCCCTTCTGGAACTCTGGAAAAAATCATTTTACTCATAACTAAGAATGGGAGCTAGTTGGGATTTGTTCAAATAAGCTCTTTCCTCTTCGATATACAGTGCTGTCTCCAGTTTTGCCTCAAGTGTCTTCAAGTTGTTATAATTTCTACCCCTCCCTTTTTCTTTTCCCCCAAGATTTCAGCCTTCCCCACAAGAACCTAACAGTCTGCTGAAGATAAACTAAGATATACACTAAGATGGGATATCTCTTGGGCATGTACYATCTCCTAAAGCAAAAAAGTGAGAGACTTCACATTTTGAGTTCATTTGTCTAGTGGAAGGAAGTCTCTCTGCATGTTAACTTTTGTTTCAATACAAAAAAAAAAAAAGGCTGATGGTATCAATTTTTCTTCTGTTTTCAGACCTGAACTCAAAAAGCACAAATGCATCATCTCTTTAGGAGATGGTACTTTTGCCTGGTACATTGCAATGTAATTGCATCATTCGCTAAAAATTACAAGTGACTCCACATTGTAAGGAAGGAGGAAATGAGAAGCTGGCAGGAAAATTCTGAGTCACCTTAGATGTATACATGAGGAGCATAGTGTAGCAGTGGAAGTGCAGATAGGACTAGGCCCTGGGGTTTATATCCACATTACATGGCCTGTTCACAAATGTGAAGGGGGAGTATGCTGGCAGATTCCTACACTTATTAATTATTTTCTATTTGAGGAAGATTAAGTTTTGAAGGAAAACATCCACTGGGGTGCTAGTTATACTATCATAAACTTGTGTCAACTTAACTACTTTAATAATGATTATTATTATAAAACACAGTGACTCTTATCTCCCCCACTGCACACGCGCTGCAGTAATGAAGAATTTTCCTTTTTTTCCTTCTCCCTTCTGCTTCTTCACACAATACCCAACTTAATTCAATTTTCCTCTCCTCTTCTCTCCTAGCTGTCAATCATTGTCACATTGCTTTGCATCATATGCATCAAGAACAGCTTTTTCCATCAAGTAAGCCAATTCTAAAGCTGTCTTCCCAGAGGCTACACAGATTGTGCAAACTGGAGGAGTTCAGGAAAGAGTAAACCGGACAAAACAAAGGCTCCCAGAGCTGCCTGTGCCTGCCAATCTCTCATGCAAGCATTCTCACGGTGTAAGCCGTGCCTCCAGGGCTGGGATCGTGTGTGAGCTCCGCCAGCAGACCTCGTGTCCACACCATTAATCACAGCAGGGAGGGGGGATGGCTCATTCGTTGATATYGTCCGTTCTGTGTTCTACAAATTACAGTATTGCATTCTGTATCCCCCGATTTCTGAAGTTCATGATTCAGGAGAGGGAGCAAAACTTTTTAACAGGAATATTTACCTGTGAGCAACAGAGGTTAGGCAGCAAGCTGCGCTTTGTGAGTTTAGACAGCTACAGCAGGGCAAGCTTTCCAAGGCATGTTTTTTCTACTGTTAAATCTTTGGCAGTTTTCCTTCCCTCTCCAAAATGATAGATTTGAAGGGCTTTTCTGCGCTGAAGCATTGCTTTCAAGCCCCTCAGTCCATTTTCAGTATAGGTTTTTTGTGTCTTGGGTAAGGCATCCTTTATGGCTGACTGACTTCAGGTGTAATTGAGTAAGAACTTCCTGCAGTATTCTGGCTTTCCTTAAAGGTCTTGTGGTTTTCTGAAGAATGCTATGTCTATTTATGGATACCCTTTCAGGGGCCAGATTTATCTCCCTGGCTGCCAATGGTATTAGAAGTTACATCCTAATAGAATATAACTAAAGAATTACATTCTTGTTCACAGCTTTTAAACATGACATTTTATTGGTCTTTTTTTGTGCTTATGTACCTGTAAATGAGCCCTTCAAAATCCGTATCATCCAGGTTCCGCTCTTGCTCATTACATGACAAACAACTTGTCATGTCCTGACCTCAGTGCTGCAAGGCTCATCAACATCAGTTCTGTGCAGAACTTGCAAGGTTCTCCAGTTCTTCCTGGAAATGTTGGTGTTTAACTTGGTGTTTTCTAAACCCACCCTCCAGTAATCTCTAAGCTCTTATCAKACTTTCTTCCTGGCTGATTTTGAGCATCACTGTGAAGTGTTTGCCTTGATTTCATGAAGGCTGCCTTGTAGTGGGCAGGCATGTGGTACTATTTTGATGATCTTGAAACAAGCCTGTTTCTAGAAGAGCAGTGCTGCCTATCCTGCACAGATACACCTTTTGATAGGTGGCTGTGCCTTAAAATACAAAGTAGATATAACTCTTCAGAGATCACCAAGTTTCATGGGTTCAAAACTTGTTTGAGACATCTGTGGGTCCTGAGCCTTACCTCAGGGTTACACCTGCTTCTTCCTTGTCACTGGATGTCTCGTAGTGATTTGTAACAGCATCCTTCTAAAATTTGGCTATTAAAGTATGTGCCTGTATTCACATCTTCTAAGGAGTGGAATAGAGTTGTCAGGCTCAGTTGCTTCGAGACTTCTGCATTTGGTTAATTATAAAGTGTCTATTCTGACTGAAATATCTGAGAAATAATCTTCATATATGTCCCTGTGTTCTTAGGTACTTCTGTTTACCTTGTAAGCACAAAGACATCAGAGCTGGGGTGTTTTTTAGGTGTTGTAGGATGTTTAGAATAGTACAGCAAAGAAGAATTAAAATGGAASTATTACAGTTATATTAAGTTTATCCTATGAGTGTAAGTCATAGATGCAAACATTTTTAATGCACTATGTGGCAGACGTGTTGCAACTGTTGGTGGGAAATCCCACAGCAGCAGTTAAAGGAATGCCTATAACTTGAAAATACTGTGTGCTTTATTATTGATCTGCCTTATTTCAAAGTAGAAATTTATGTTATAGGAATCTAGGTTTTTTTTGAATTTTAAGCAAATATACCAGGTTAAAATAAATTTTCAAACTACATAGGCAATCAACTTCTACATCTATTATTCTTTCCCCAGATAATAAGATACTCGGCTCTACTCGTATATTTTTAAACTGCACTTTTCTCATGGTTATGCCACACCTCTAAAAAGATGCATTAGTCTGCTGTAGATGGTGAGTTAATCAGAAATCTTTTAGAGTGCTATTTTTTAATCTTTTAGATACTTTTAAGGAAGATATCAGTTTAAGGGGAATTTAAGCTGCTAGCATTGTTTCTAGAACTAACAGAAATATTTTAGTAGTAATTTAAAGTTTGCTTTCCCTCTGAGATAATTTTGCTTTCAGTAAAATTTTCCATATCTGCAAAAATAAAAAAGTGTTTCATATCTAGTGATTTTAAACAATCAGTGAAATAGTTTATGTCAATGAAATTCTGCCAGGGGTCCTATCTTTTTGTGAAGCGACTGCAAAACAAACAAACAAACAAAAACCCARAAATAAACCCCACACCCAAAAACAAACATAAAAAAGGTGGAAAATATTGAGTACAACAAATGGCCAGGATGGGAAAAGCAATGTCAAACAACATAAAATCATATTTTGCAGATTCATAGAACAGTTTCTTYAGGAAGAGACATTAATGTTCATGTAGTTTCAACCCCCCTGCCATGGGCAGGGTCACCCTTCACTAGACCACATTGCTCAAAGCCCCATCCAACCTGGCCTTGAACATTTCCAGGGATGGAGCATCCACAACTGCTCTGGGAAACGTGTTCCACTATCTCACCACTTTGATTTTGCATTCAAAATAAAATTCAGAAAGGTAGTTTTCTTGGCTRTTGATAGGAATGTTTCTCCTACAGTACTCCTCGGCAGATAATTAGTGAGGAATTACACTGATAATTAGTGAGGAATTACAGATGTTTGAAGATTACAGTAATTTCAGGTAAGATAAGGAGCATTCCAGGCTAAAGGCAGATTTTTTTTTTATGGGAGCTCTCTCTGGCTTAAAAAAGAGGCTGTTTCAGGATATATTTCCTTTCTTGGCAATTGCAGTAATCATGTTCCTTTAACCCCAAGTGATGTTGGCAGCAGACAAGCTGCAATGTAGTTGGTGTAGCCTTTTATTTTACATGTGACTGTTGGATTTGTAGTTTCTTTTCCTTCCCACTTCTTGCAGTGTGCTGGGGTAGTTTATTGATAGGTTAAAAGCTAATGTCAAGTCCTCCATACAGTAAAACTGAGAGCCTGCTGACATGCATCACTGTGCTGTGGCGTAACTGTTGCAATCCATCTTGGCCAGTGTGTTTGAACRTTGAACTACATATAATCAATTGCACTCTTGAAACTTTAATGTCTTTGACTKCACCATGTAGCACTGCATTAATTTAGAGGTGCATTCAGCCTCTGTGTTTTAGGTCCAAGGGCTTGCACCACCTGGCCTGGGCAGTGCCTGACACAGWGCCATGTCATTAATGCAGAAGCCTTTCCTTCCTCTCAGCGCTCACAGAAAGCTTGCTCCAACCCTGCTGAGGCACTGCTCCCTGGTGAAGAAGAAGGCAAAGAAAACATCCCCAAACYACTGAATCCTTGTAGGGCACCTGGAAGTGCATGGCTTGTTTCTGAATGTAAAGGATGAGCAGCTGAGCCCATCTGCAGAGGGGAGGAGAGGGTGGGGGTAAGGGCTAAAAAGGCTTTTCAGGTCAYGAGGAGGAAGCACACCAACAGGAAGAGCACTGTTCATATTGGAAATCATTGCTGGAAATCAATCAGATTTTTTTGAGAGAGCACAGCCAGCCAACAGATTCTCAGTAGTGAGTTTTCCACTTGAATGAAGTCTTTGACAGTCAATGAGACTTAGGACTTGTCTCTAATGACGAATYTCCTTTTTCATTTTGGAGACAAACATTATATAGGAACGTTCATATTCAGCAACATCGATAACAAATCTTAACTTTACATCCCAAAAAAACCTACCGTAAAAGCAAACAGCCAGGAACATTAAATGAGCCGTATGCAATGACTTACTGATTCATATACACGGCAGGTACCATTCCCGTGGCCTTCCTGAAGCAAAGGAGGGCTCTGATGCTGGGTGAAGTGGTAAAATAGCCTTTGCTGTGTCATAAGTTGTATTTTTGCTGGATTTTTAATTTTTTTTTTTAAAAAAAGCTGACTTTAAAGCTTAGAAAGAAGGAAGATTGAAAGGTGCAATGGGCAGCACTGTTTCAAAAACAATGGTCTGGGGGTTTTTTGGACATGGAGAGCCATCTAATCAAATTGAGTGCCTCTGAACAATAAACAGGGTCATTTGCAGCCTCCTCTTGAATCTCATGTTCTGCCTCAAGACATAAACTKCTGGATTCCAGTGAGCAAGTTTAGAGGAGCCACAGTTTCAAGAATGTCAACAAAATTGTAAGTTTAAGATACAAGTTTGAAGATAAATGGAATAGAATTATTTAGCAGCAGTAATAGCTTTATAATTGAAATAATATAAACATTACAGGCACATAGGGTGTTAGTAATAATATTCATTCTTTTTTAACAGTAAGACAAAATAATAAAATTAAAAACCAAAAAGCTTAGTTGTTCACATGGGAGGGGTGGCATTTTGTAACAGAAATAATTGCTTTTGCTTCATCCACAGGATGATGCTATCTGTGTCTAATTGTTTTTTCTCAAGAAAGCAGAGCAATCTAAAATTCTAAGTAATGCACAGCAATTGTAGGGATGAAAATAACCACATTTTAGAAACCTCTTACAGCATCCCACCCCAACATTGTGAAAGAAATCAGTGCTGCTAGGAAGGGTAAAGATAAATGGAATTACTTTTCTATTAGACRTATAATAGTCTTTATTAGTTAAGTGTGCCTAGAATAGATCAGCTGTCAGGGAGAGCAAGTCGATGAACATGTACCTTGTGAGCTGTCAGGAGCAGATCAGTGTGGGTTTTTTAAATAATAATTACCCCCTTCCAGAGAAATGTTTTAGACAAAAGCACGGATGCTCTATTAATGGTGCTTTTGTGCATAAGGATGAATATTCCAGTTTGTTCTCTTCATTTTTTTTGTGTAAATGTAATACCATATTTACATAAAACTCTGTTAGGAAATGGTGCCGTTCACTGTTAAAGCTTGCATAATAAAATTGTTTGTCAGGGATTTAATTTGATTGAAGTTTGTTATTTGTGCTTGCAGCTCAGAGGGGCTGCAGCTTGCTTTCAAGCCTGGCATGCCTTGTCTTCTGCAAGCCATAGTGCAAACAGCTGTCCTGGGATTCCCTGTGGCAGGGAATGTATCTTTTCTAGCACGCTGACCATTGCTCAGAGGTGAAGGCAGCTGCTTGCTTCCTTGTGGTCAGAGGAGCTTTTTGAGCAGCAGATCCACCATTCTGGTGTAGTTTAATAGTCTGGTCTGACAGCTTGATTGAAGTCTTAGAGCRGGTAATTCTTGGTGATCCTGAGAGTGTGGAGCTCCTGGGGGCCACCCAGGAGTCAGCATGGAGCAGCTCTGAACTAGGTCAGTTCTGGTGGGGGCTGGAACTTGGCAATGGAAAGGTTTAAATATGGATATGTTGAACCCCTATGCGGTGGGTTGGCCCTGGATGGATGCCAGGCACCCACTAAAGCCTCTCTACCACTCCCATTCACAGCTARACAGGGGAGAGAAAATATAGTGAAAGGTTCATCAGCTGAGATAAGGACACTCACTGATTACCACCAAGGGCAAAACAGACTAAACTTGGGGATATAAATTTAGCTTATTACTAAAAAAATCAGACCAGGATATTGAAAAATAAAATCAATCTTAAAAACATTGTTCCACTCCACCCCTTCCTCCTACTCAGACTCCACCTCCTCCCCACCAGTGGTGYAGGGAGACAGAGAATGGGGGTTATRGTCAGTTCATCACAAGTAGTTTCTCCCACTGCTCAGGGAGAAGAGCCCTTCCCCTGCTCCAGCACGGGGTCCTTCCCACAGGAGACAATCCTCTATTAACTTCTCTAATCAGAGTCCACAGGCTACAGTCCTTCACAAATTGCTCCAGCATGGGTCCCGTTCTGCAGGCTACAGTCCTTCAAGGACACACTGCTCCAGTGTGGGTCCCCCACAGGGTCACAGTCCTACCAGGAAACCTGCTCCAGCCTAGGCTCCTTTCTCCATGGGTGCACAGATCCCTGCCACAAGCCTTTTCCAGCATGGGATTCCCCCAGCTTCACAGCCTCTTTTGGTCTACCTGTTCCAGTGGGGGTCTCATCCATGCTCTGTAGGTGGATCTCTGCARCCCCATGGTCCTCCATGGGCTGCAGGGTCACAGCTGCCTCACCACTGTCTGCACCACARACTGCAGTGGCATCTCAGCTCCAGTGCCTGCAGCACCTCCTCCCTCTCCTTCTTCRCTGACCTTGAYGTCTGCAGAGTTGTTCCTCTCACATGTTCTCCTTCCTCTCTGACTGCAATCATATCTGCACAGATCTGCTTTCATCTTTGCTATTGTAATTTTGCATGTTGGAGTTAAGGACTGAGCTTTRCAGAGCTTTGTCAAATCATATTTAATTTAATTTTGGCACTGAAGCCCAGTGACAGAGCAACAYGTGCAGCAGAACAGGACTCTGGATATGGTGCTGAGCTAGTGCTGGCAGCAGCAATAAGAAGACAGCCTACTCAAGTTTGGTTTTCAAGGCTCACTTTAGATCAACTCCCTTAGGAAAATCATGTCCCCATCACAGAAAGCAGAGAAGYGCTAAATCTCTTGGGAGTCTTGCTGTTGGGGATTCTAACTACACACTGATAGGCKATGTAAGAGGCTGGCCAAGACTTCTGAAATATTTATGGCTTTGCTACTGTTCTTCTGCATGGAGCATATGAAMAAGATCCCCATTTCACCCAAGCTGTGTAGGTATTTACTGAGCAAATATCCACATACCAATATTTCAGCTACAGGCCCTGTTTGATTGATACAGAAATAATCACTGTGTCTGCACATTTTTGTAAAAGATGGGAACAATGGTATSCATATAGAAGCTGAAAGACTTGTATTATGCATGTGTTTTAAAATCCTCTTTTACTGCTTCTTCTTGCAAATATATAAATCTAAATGTGATGGGATTTATCAGGAGTCCAAAGAATAGAAGAGAAAAATAATTAACATTGTGTTCTGGTTAACCAATATCACACTTGTAAGAGGTTGGGTTTTTTTCCATTTTTATATGAAGTGCTGGAAAATTTCTGTAGCTAGAGGCAAGTTGTTGATCTTGGTCAGTCCTGGAGCTGGTTGGAAAGCTTTCTGGTGCTGAATTGTTGGAAGCCTGAGTACATGGATGTAGTCACCTATCCCTGAGATTCTGGTAAGGAAAAGATTCCCTTTCCTTCCTCTTCCCACCTCTTTTCCCTGTCTCCAACAGCCCAGCCATGAAGAATGTGGGGGGAATTTCACTCMTTTCTGCATCACTGTGTATGGTCAATTGCTATAGGGATGATTTTGATATCTTTCTCTAACAAATTCAGTAGTTTTCACCACTTGATGCATCATATCAACTTGACAGWGTAGCAGCTTTCAAAATAGCAAGTATTTTTAGGTTCTTTGCTGTCATGTCAAAYCAGAGCTTCAGACCTAAATGCTGTGACAGAACACCATTGTTTTTAGCTAATCTCAGGTTTCAGTGTTGCACCAGATTGCCATCCTCAGCTTTGTGTAACTAAGTAATGCCTCTAAAGCATGACAGCATAATAGGATGATGTGTGCTATGGGGTGTCTTATGGACAAGTTAGCAGTAAGACAATTCATTAGCTGATGCATCTCAGTATTACTCTCACCCTTTTTCTCATGAGAATAGTGTTCTTTATCTCAAAACATGAAGTAGAGACAGACCAAAATAGCAACAAGTTATTTTGTCTAGCTTATATGCAAAATCTCTACAGCAGTGCCTGTCAAAYTGAAGCTACATTTTGGTTCTGCAGCTGTTTCTTCAGTGCTCTAACACTATTATTAATAGTGCCTGTCACCTGTACAGCACCTGAGTTATAAGTAGTTTGACAAGCATTATACAAACTTAGTGGAAAGCATCAAAAATTARGTAAACACCCTACTTCTTACTGGCTAAACTCAATTCTTAAAATAACTTCGTAGCCTGGCTTTGCCTGTAGCTTAGTGAAACAATCTTCCAGACAGCTATTTCCCTGACTTACTTTACATTTATGTTTTTGCTAAATCACGCCCATTACAATTTTATCACATCTAGACCAGAAAGACACTACTGAAAACAGGATGTGGAGTTTCCTTGTCTAACTTTCCAGGCCACTTTAATTAAGTTAAAACGCTGAAGTGATTCTGAACAAACACAGGAGCACATCTTGCTGGTARTGCTAAAATGCTGCTAATAGCTGTAGAAACCCCTTCCAGTTAATGATTCTTGTTGATCTTAGTGAAGCAGTAGTAGCAGTGTAGAAAGCACTCTTTTTCCTGGCATCATTTTTATSAGCTTATCATTTTAAATTGCCACCAAGCAGATGATGTGACAGGAAGAGTTTGAGCTATTCTTACAGTACCACTAGGATTACAATGATAGAAAAAAATACGTAGGAAAAAAATGCATGCTGGAAATAAATTTGAAAACTTCTGTCATTCATTTGCATTTCTGAAGGCTCTCTCAACATGGGGGGTTTCTATCCAAGGTAGAACACACGGTTCTGTTAATGTATTTTTTTTCTCTCTTTTTAAATGAAATTGTGAAGCCTTGACAGCCTTTAAGCTTTTGTTGTCACGTCCTAAATTCCCCCCAGTGTGAGGCCAGGCATTGCCCTGTCCAAGAGTCTTTGCCAGCACCTGAACCAGTGGAACAGCCACCCAGCACTGCCTGCTGGGCCCCCTTCCTTCGACATTCTCTCAGTGCTTTCATAACTCTGCTTGTATGAATGCACTGAGATTATAAAACGGTTGTTCTGTGCCACAAAACCAGGTGCCCAAAGTTACAATAATTATAAAAAGTGYCCCTGCAATCTCTGCTGATTCAAAACTCCCCTTGGCCCTGAGGGAATCTGTGCAGTACCAGGCTGGTCTGGCCTCTCCCAGTAGACTCGGCAAGCCTTTATGGTATTTCTGTTGTATCAGTATTGAAAGTAGTTCATGTTTTATTGTAAATTACTGTTATTTRCAACTTCCAGTTTTGCAGTTCCCACTGCACAGAGATCAAGCACCCAATTTTTCCTTTGTATCCATCAATGTAAATCAAGATTAACTCCAGTCACATCAGTATAACCACGAGTATACAGCTTGGAAGGAATGAAAGGAAAATCAGTCTACAAACTACTAGGATTTTTTATTTTTAAATAGCAAAATTAATGCTGCTGTTCTGCAGACACAGGGTGACCTGCAAAGTACTAGCTCATGCATTACTAATGTATCTCCATTTAAATGCAGATTTTTGCTCTTAACACAGAACTTCAGAGAAATCCTCTCCAGATAAACTGTAATAGGATAMCAAATGGTGATTCAATATTTCGCTTTAGCTTGTGTTTCAGCTTATTGATCTTAATTTTCTATCATTTTGATGCAGAMTTTGCCTGGGGGGAAGAGGATTACATTTACTATAATACGGGTTTTAATTAATAATTAATTATTTTAATATTCCACACATCCATGCCAGCAGTGACAATCTGTTTGTATTCCTTTCCTTATTTCTAATTTCAGTGGTGGAAACCAGCAAGGTGTGATTTTACATATCTCAGGAAGTAATTGAGATACAGTTGAGAAAAGGAAGCAKAGCATAAGTATCACAGTATCTATGTGAGGCACTCTTCTCATGATAGTGTTTTGTTCTCAGTCATTTGTGGTAACAGTGGTAAGACYGTGACACTGCTTTTGCCATATGTGATGAGTTTAAGATGAAGTTTTTCTCTGTATATGCTTCCCTCAAGCAGTGCTTAAGTGCATCTTATAAGATGTACGTGAAACCTTGATAGATATTTATGTGTGTATATATATATATATATATATATATATATATATACATCATTAATACAGTTCTTAAGAGGAATTACCTGGTGTTGAGAGTGTTTTTGCAGCACCTAACATCATGACATCCAACCTAGTTATAACTAGGCCACACTATTTCTTAGCAGTGTAAGGATTGCAAGCAAGGYTTAGGTCTCATTTTCAGTACCATCTACTCAAAAATAACTCCCTACTGTGGCAGATTTTTAAATACATTTTTAGGTTTGAAGGTCTTGATTATTTATATAACTTAATTACCTATTGGTGCATTTTGTTAGCATTTCCAAATGTTCTGAAACCATTATATTTATGAATTTTCAAAATTTTACTTTCAATATCAACATTTTCAACATAGCATCCTAGAATTTGGGTTTTTTTAATTATCAGAATAAGAGCAATAAAATAGTGGGAATTGTCAGTCTCAGGGTTACTGTGATTTCTTTTGTTGTATAATTTCATCAGCAAAATAAAAAACAATGTCTAAGAAGTAATGATCTTTGTGATTATGCTTCTTTGGAAAGCTCACCTACATGCCCTCAGTTTTCTTCCGTTAAATTATTTCCAACATTCTCAAACCCAGGCAGATTAAAATATCTGCTAAATAAAACAAAAACTGCTAGAAAAACATACCTCCACTACCACATCAAAGTCAGTTGTCTCCATGCCCATGTTTAGGTCTGAATTAGTGGTATGCTGCAACCCAACTGACAGAAGTTTGTTACTGATAAGAACATAAGGCAGACAAAAACTGTCTCATGATAGATTTTGAGTGGGAGTTTTGTGGGGGGAATTGGTGGGGTTTTTTTTTCTCCCGGCATAAAAGGCAGGAACAACATTTGCTTTTAATATTGAAGTCCTTGCTGACTTTATAGATGGAGAGTAATGATAAAATAATATAGCTACAATAGAGGAGCTGGGTAGAGTATTTTTCTCATCAACAGTCCATTATCAGTAAACACAGTTTGATTGGAACCAAAGCACTAAACAAAACTTTTAAGGCTGCTGGAAGCAGGGGAAGAGAGGGTTTCAATGAAYCACTTATGGGTTTATCCAAATCAACAGTAAGGTCTCACAAAAAACAAGAGACTACTGTTGGTCAAAATCAAAACTTCCAGTGATCCAAAATAAGATTTCTTTTAATTAGAAAATTATAACATTTCCAGAGTTTTTGAAATTTTGATTTTTTTTTTTTTTAATCACAATGTGGAATCCTTTATTAAAATTGGATTTGGTACCCAATTTTAGCAAAACTATGCATACTAAATGTTAGGAAATTAAAAGGTGGTATTCTTTGGAATGTGTTTCATGAAGAGTAATCTTAATAGTGAAAATGGGTGTTGTAATGTCACGGGGTTTTTTTGCAAGACATAAGTTCATGCTAGGACTTAACAAATAAGACTGAAATTCATCTTTAAAAAAAATGGAATGGATCAGATGTGAACTGATAAAATTTTCCACTTCTTTGACCTTGTAAACTTCCATCAGAATGCATGACACAGCAGGAAGTTTGCCTAGCAGCAGCAGGTATGCACATCCTCTTATTTCCTGTACTGACACAAACCTAGTTTTTCACATTAATTACTGTTCATTTATTGAATGGAAAACATGCATTTTTAATTATGTTAGTTGAAATGTTGGTTGGTTGTGAAATCAAGTGCTTGGAATTGGTCCATTTGAGCCACGTGAATCAGCAGTGCTGTTTTACACTTTCTGCATTTTTTCATTCCAGCATTTCAAACTGATCCTTGTGGAGAAGGAAACCTGATAGAGAAAGATTAAAGGCTCCATCTAGTGGGCAGGAATTTTCTGTTGAAAGGGGAAAAACAGGCTCTCATTTTCACTAGATTTTATGCACTAAGAAATACGGCTTTAGAATTTGTTTCATTAAGCTGCCATGTTGTTGTTAATTCTTGCCTTCTGCAGAGCCATTATTTTATATGCAAAGCTGTGAAACATTAAGTATTATTCTGAGTCTTGAGCAAGAAGCAATAAATGATACTAAATGAGTGGGTTTATACAGCAGTTTATCAACAAAGTTCTGCCTCCCCACCCCTTCAAGTTTCACTATACAGTAACCAAAAGAAGGAAATTTGTGTGTCAACAAATGTTTTAAATTATTTAAGGTTCTTTCCTACTTAAAACTGACTGGGAACATTCATAACTTGACCACAGCACTTAACACAGAATTTTCTCAGTATTTTTACACAGGGAACTCTACCCACGTGTTACTTCATCATTCAATGACTTATTTACCTGCAATCAGGTAAACAGTGAAATCTGTATTTTCTGGCAAGACACAGCCCCATTGGCCTCTCTTGTGTCTTCCAAAGGCAAACACCAAAATTCATTAATGCTGGCAATTATCTAGTAGCCTGCCTGGTTCTGCTGTGTGTCCAAAAGCATCCTGACAGAATCCAGCACCTTTACTTTAGGTACTTAAYTGATCTAGTACAGCAGTACTTTTTTCCCTTTTTTTTATCTTTGCTGAAGTTCTGCAATGCATTGCAGTTACGCTCCCAGCTCCTGAACTTCAAATGGCAGCACTCTTCCATTGGCAGTAGTAAAACTTGGGTGTTGCTCTCTCATTCCAACAAGCTCAGCTAGGAGCTGAAACCTCCAGTTTACTGCAAGCTAGTAACAAGCATTGGAGCTACATAGGAATAAGTAGCAGCAAGCAGATCTGGCAATAGAGACAGGCTTTTGTCCGACTCTCCCTCCTTTTAAAGCCATAGAGCATGGCAAGATGAGTTCCTCCTGTGCAGCTTCCAGCAAGGGGTAGACACTGGAACGTGCAGTGTAGYGATGCATTACACCCACGTTTGCTATGGCCAGCATTCATATCCATCACTGGAAAATGCATCTCCTGTACAAACCAGAAAACAGAGCCTACTAAGTTGCTCTACACTCCTTTTGATCACAGGGAGACCTCTCTCTGCAGTGGGTCACTTGATGGCAAACCCGGAAGACTTTTATTTGGTTATTACTATATGATTGGGTGATTATGATAAGTCACAGACTTGATCTTCCTGAACAATTCTCCCCACTACAGCTCTCCTTATATCCTCCATGGAAATGTTTTTTTTTCTGAGGTGCCAGTTAGTAAGAGCAGTCATTTGGCTTGTTTTACAGGCTAAAGCAAAGGATATTATTAGTATTCTTCCTCTGAACCTTTCTATGAGAAAGGACTAACACAGAACAGAGTAGCTCTGGAGTGCCTCTGAGGAAGTTGGTATGATTGCAACATGCAAACAATGCTATTTCAAAAAGGGAAAAAATGAAAGCTAAAATGTAAACTGCATGTTTTGGTRTTTGTTAGAGTAATACTACTTGGTTTGTAATGAACATGAACATCTACATCATTAGACATGACAGAGCAGATTCAAATACAAAGTAGTTAAATACCACTTTTAACTGCTAGCCTTTGCTCTAGAACTGTTCCCGTTTTAAAGGATTACAGGCTTCTTGCCGAGCTAAAGCAAATCCCAAGTTTAGAAGTACACTAAGACTCTCTTTGTTTTACTTTAAATACCTTTTCTAGTGCCAGTACTTGAACTGATCCTAATTAAATACAAATTTTCAGTTGTGAAATTCTGAGGACAATAAACTGCTATAAACTCTAAATGTTAATTTGGGTATTAATTTATTGCCTCTATAGCTAATTGAAAAGTGTCATACAAGCCTTCTGATTAGATTATGTTTAGCTGGGTTATTCAGCTACGTTTTTGTTCTTTGTGGGAGCAGTGATCTTTTGAAACAAATGCATTGATGKGTTTCGGTTGTTGTAGAGAACCACTAAGTCACTTTTTTATTTTTTACAGCCAACCAGGCACTGAAGTTTGGAACACTCGTCAGTACTTCCAACACCTATGACAACTCTGGGATTGTGACCATTGAGACAGACAAACCTTTGCTGTGGACAATGGCTATCAAGAGATAAACAGACATAGCTGCCTTTTCTGATCAGACACGACTGAAATCACTACAAAATTTCACGGAATTAAGACAGTAAAGCTGTTGCAAAAGACATAAGCARGCACTGATTTTATGTATTGAATGGAAAAAAAGTCTGAAATAAAAGTCACTTGAGATTGCATCAAAAGTACTTGCAATAATAAAGTACTTCGTTCTGGTACCTCATTCTGCTTAATCAGAAGATGCATGAGCAGCCAGTCAGTACAATCACAAACAGAAATGAATATAAAGAAACTGCTGCTGCTTATCTGGTTAGTTCAGGCTACTTTTACAAAGTATTTTATTCCAATACTGCACTATWTTTTCCCCTCTTGCCAAAAGGATATACAGTATCCAGTTACATTTAGTTTAACTATTACAAAGTGATAGCACTAAGATTAAGTAATCTCATTTTTCTGTCCCAGGTTGTAGGTGTTGGTGAAGATTTCTCAAGAACAGTAATTGAACTTTTCTACTTAGGAAGCAAGTGCACTGAAGAAGCTTCAGTTTTGCTGTAACACCAGTATCAGATTTCCCAGTATTCATTGCTTTTGAAGTCAAATAGACATACCACTGTACCTTCTRCAAATACCAAATGCTTACAGTATGATTTTTGAAAATAAATAAATGTTTTAATCTGAGAAGGAAGAGCATTGCATTTACCAGTTTTTGCAGGCTCAGTTCTTCAAATCAAAATTTAGAATCATTTAAAGTAAATTTTCAGGTCAACGTGCAGAAGCCTTTTTCTAGTTCTATATACAGAACARGGTCCAAAATGGTGGTATATCCTCTCCGGGAGTGTAACCAAGTTGTGGATTTGCTGAAGCACTACTTAGTGTCTGTGACAGCTAAATTATCCTCAAATGGTACATCTCAGTAATCATTTATTAATTATGCCRTCAGAATAAGGACTGGCAAAACAACTTCTTTATTTGATGGAGTTTTTTTTGTCAACTACATAGTACAACCTAGAAGGACTTCCAAATGCAAGAAGGAATTAGTGATTATTATGGTGACTCGGAATTATTGATAAGAGTTCCCATACACTTTTGCATCACCACTTGAAAGGATACAGAAATGCTGTTTTCTTGCTGTCTACTTTTGCTGGAACAATGCTGTTCCAATGCATAATTTACTGATTAGTAAATAGCTCCTGAAGAGAGGTCATACAGCTGTCCCCCTTGGAAGCTTTCAGTATYTGACTGGACAAAACCTCAAGCAACCTCATCAGAATGGAACACTGACCCAGCTTTGTGCTGGACATTAGACTCAAGACCTTCCAAGCTTCCTTCCTACTTGAATGATTCTACTACGGTTAAAAGAAGTAACAAAACAAGCAAAACACACAACTACTATTACCAAAAAAAAGAAAAAAAAAATTTAAAAACCAAACTCCCCCTGAAATCATATGCACAGGTGTGATCACATATACCTTATAAGAGAAATAAGATGACAAGAATGTTTGAAAACCCAAACTGAGCTTGTTTAATATTGAAAAAAATAAAGCTGTGAAATCTTTGCAGCAGGTGTCACAACTGTCTTCTTCATGATGAATATTCAGCCACCTCTGTTGAGAGAACAGAATAATCAGTTTCAACCAATGAAGTCTGATCAAGTGATCCCACCTGAAGTCTAATTTATCCTCTGCCTTGTTAAGACAACCCTTACAGCTTATCTCCCATTTTCAAACAGTCCTTGCCTAGATGACCACGCTTAGAGGTATAAGCAATGATGGACACAGAAGGTATTTAATCTCTTCCAGTGCTAGAAAGGGGATATCAGCTCTGGAGAACATGAGGAATTTTAATTGGTACTGTTCATATGTCAGGACCATATTGCCAGTGAAGTTTTTCATCATGTTACATTCATTCCAAAAGGGATTTCACAGAATGCAGTTACACGTAAAACAAATTTCAAACATACCTAGGACTCAGTAAATGAAACAAGACCAACTTTGTTCCATGCCCTGTCATCCTACAGCACACCCACTCACTTTACCTTACCGTCCATCCATTTACTTTGGACACCCAAATTATAAACTAGAAACAGTRTAAGTATAAAAGATCCAAATAAGGTAAATGTTCTGTGGTCAAACATACACTAAGAAACTGGAAATCAAAATTTCTGATGTTCAGTTTTGAAGCAGAACACTCAGAAAAAACCTTAAGAACTGTGGATCTAATACTTTGCAGCATGCTGAATTAACAACCTACTTGTTTATAAAGTCCTTTGACTCAAATAATACTTGTCATATTAMACTAACATGTGAAATGCATAGCCAGTAAAGCAATATAGGTCCTGTAGTATTTGCTAATGTCATCTGTTTAAAGCTGAACAGGTAAAAATTTAGTGAAATTGAAGGTCATATTCACTTACACAATTATATTGTTGATTGGAATATGGATCAGTTTGACAAAGAAACCAATAAATCCCATTATCGCAAAGCCTATTGCTGTTGCCATGGCAATCTTCTGGAACTCTGCAAAATACAAAAAAAAAAAAAGAAAAATTGTCAGGAAGCCTCATGTGTGGCATACAGATGTGCACTGCAGTGACCAAAAGAGAGATTTCTCTTTACAGACCAACATTAACACTGGAAACACTTCAAAAACTTCTCAGAGGCTGAGAAACAAATCCACTTTTTCAGAAGACAGATAACATTTTCAGAGAGAAGATGCTGATTTCCAGGAAGAATGGTCAATTACAATCTTTTTAAAATAAGCAGAATCAGAAACACCCACAGTCCATGACAATGCATGGAATATTTATCTCATTACCTTTCCTTTACATCCTTACAAGCCCTGAAAGTAATCCCCAATGCAGTATTGAAAATGGAAAATCTGCATTTATGTCTGTCTCTGGCAGACAGCACAGTAAGTCCCTGCAAAAATAGAGTACTTGGGATGTTTTCAATTATTTTAGGACAGCAGCCATGAAGTTGACTAAGAAGGTCAACAGCCCCTCAAAAACCTGCCAGTCTGACAAGGAATGAAGTTCCTTACAGATCTCAAAAGTTGCTAGCAAACTTAAGAGTCACAGACCTGTTCACCCTGAGTACGTCACTGAAGACTGTAACTATCATTAAGGATGACCAGTTGCACTCTGGTTATAGTTACAGCTTCTCTCCAGGGCCTCTCTAGTCTAAAACCTCATCTTCCATACTCCCTGCAACWAAAYTGTCCCAATCAGGAAGTGACTGACAACTGTGAAGCACTGAATTTCAGCTATTTAGCCTTTCATAAGTGGAGTTTTAGTACTGCTCACACACCTACATATGTACCAAAAAAGAACACGTTCAAGTTAGTTATAGCCAGAACCTTAAACACACTGACAATTAGACAACTAAAGCTCAAGTTTAAATCTCATATTGGCAGCTGAGAAACATTGACAGCAACTGAATCAACAGAAGTGACGTATGGAAAGACACCTGCTAAGATATGAGATGATATAAGGATTGTGTTCTGATTTAKTGTGTGCTTTACCTTTCCTGTCAGGCTTGGTGCATCTCTTAACAAGTCGTATGGAGTCTTTTACAAACTGACGGCTGGGTTCCACAAATTGCATTACCTGATCCATGATTACCTGCAAAGACAAACACTTTTAACATTGATGGTTCCACATATATACTGAAAACCGGTTTTTTTTAATTACCGAAGTAGCAGTTACCTACAGAATTCGTTAAAGACTTAAGATAACTTAAAATGTCATATTCCAACCTAAGATAYTTCCACTTTGCAGCAAATTAAGACACTGTAGCAGTCAATAAACACGAAGGCCTATTTCTGACTGCAAAGTAAAAAAATACGGAAACTTAGCCTTTCAGCCTAGAAGAGGAAAACAACAGACTGCCTTTCATCTGATGTCCTACCCCGCGTTTCTGAGAACATCACCCAAGGCGTCTAAAGAGACAAATGCCCTGGTTTCAGGAGACCCCCACGCCAAAGCTGCCGGGGGTTGGTGAGCACGGGAGGACTCTGTGGCCCTCACGACAGACGAGTGCCAGCACTGCTCCCGTCAGGACACCGGGCCGGAGGGATCTGCGGCCATCAATCCGTACGGACCCGCTGGCAGGAAGGAGGGCCCCAGCACGATGCCGGCCCTTCCCCATCGCTGTCCCCCGCAGTCCCCCCTTGCCCGGCCCCGGAGCGCTCCCAGCCCCGCTGCTCTGCCCCTCATCCCTCATCCCGGACCCCGATTCCCGGGACACCCGCACCCTCCGCCGGCCTCACCGCAGGCCCAGGGACACGTCGCACTGAGCAGCCCGGGGTGTGACGTCACAGCGGCGGGCGGGGCGGATTTTGAGTGCAAAAGGAGGGTTTTTGGGGGCGGGGTTTTGCTCGGATCGCTTTTCCCTTCCGGTTCCCGGGGCCTGTCGCTCCTCCCGCCTCTCCGGCGGGGGCTGAGCCGGCTCTGTCCGTGCCCCTGGAGCCTTGGGATCCGAGAGCCTCCTTGCGGGAAAGAAAGGGAAGAAGGCGCAGCTATYCTCCCAGGACGAGAGGACATGGCCTCAAGCTGCGCCGGGAGAGGTTTAGGTTGGACTTTAGGAGGAGTTTCCTCACAGAAAGGGTGTTTAGATACTGGAATGGGCTGCCCAGGGATGTGGTGGAATTGCCGGCCCTGGAGGTGTTTAAGGAAGAGTGGACGTGGCGCTCGGTGCTATGGTCTGGTTCACAAGGTGGTGTTGGGTCGTAGGTTGGACTTGATGATCTGAAAGATCATTTCCCACYTAAMTGRTTCTCTGATATGCCTGTAACAAATGCTGTTCRTTCAAGGGATGGCAGCCCTCTGCCCCTGAAGAAATAAGACCCAACTGACCAAAAAAAAAAAAAAAAAAAACCCATGTAAAACTTGTTCAGGCTGTGACTGTCCTTGMGCCAGAGACCTGTTGGTTTGTAGAAATGCTGGAGCCTTTGCGAACTAAGGAAGTTCATCACCTTTGAAAACACAGGATTTTTCTTTTGTAAAGAAGCGTGCAGTGCTCAAAGGTGGGAAAGCTCTGTACATTTCAGTGCCACAGGTGTAGTGTAGGACACTTCCTTGCATGAGGGGGAAAAGAGGCTGTCACTGCCTAAAGGGAGCACTTCCTTGCTGATTCATMTTGTAACAGGTAAAGGAAGAACAAAAAGAGCATGGATTTTTTAAATTTTTTTTTTTATCCTTACTTTGCTTTGGATGTTACTGATTTTGGTCTAGAGCTCTGTTCCTAGTTGACTGCCACCTTTGAGTTTATCTTGAGTATCCAAAGCTTATTAATTATTCATCAGACTGTGGGGCCTCTGCAGCCACTTTTGCAAATGCTTTGTTGATCTCAAGTTCCTGAGGCATTTAAGCATACACAAAATATTTTCTGGGCTTAAATTTTTGCTGATAGGTTTCATTACAGGTAAAGTACAATCATATCAAAGTAGGGCAGTAGGGAGTTGTTGGTCATTCCATGGAGTTTTTTGGCAGCCACCTTGTCTCTGCCCACAGGGCAGGACCCTCAATGTTGCCAGTCTCCTTCAGACATGAGCTCTCTACTTGGCTTTGGGGARTATATTGGCTTGAGGTCCTCTTCAAGTTCTCTCCAAAAGTCTGCTTTTGGATTGGACTTTACTGTGAATGAAAATTCATGCAGCACTGTTCCTCAAATGGGGCCATAATGTTGGTGGCCAAATTCTGCTGGATCTTTTCCATTGGCACACCASTAGAGTGTCAGTCAGGCCTCTCACAGTAGATAGATGTCTAATTTGTCTCTTGTTTTTGAAGCCAGTTTGCAGTCTGCAGGGATGTAAGGAAGAAGGGGGGGGGAAGATCCTTAAGGAAAGCAGCAAAAGGCTGATAGCCATAGTGCACAGTGTGTGGTGGGGCAGAGTCGGTTGCTGAATGAGAACCCATATGTAGAGGAATGAGAATCCATATGTAAAGGCATTTGGTGGTTTTGTCTTCTTTGGTTTTTTACTTCAGTGTCACAGATAATTGCCAGAGACTTTACCTTCAGAGGAAATTCACATTTCTAGCTATGCTGCATGAAGAGCATTGCTGTGAACCATCTCTGCAGTGAATGGAACCAAAAAGCACTGATTGGAAAAAATTTACCTGATAAAAGAAGAAGTGTATGAAACAATTAATGACACAGACATCTGGTTTGATGAGATKTTTATTTTAGAAAGTATTTGCTGAAATAAAACTTGATTTTCCCAAAAATCTCTATTTTAAGTTGTTTTTCCTTGGGATAAATTTTCTGGAGAAACATAGCACATCTTGCCTGACTTAACAATGTGACTTTGTAATGAATTTGTACTATGGGTTGTCTAGGGTGGGGTAGGAGGTATCATTTGTTCTATCTCCACTTCAGCAGCTTAGGAGAGAGGCAAAGTCCTGAAATGCATTTGCTGTTCTCATTTTCCAGCATTTATGGTTTTTTGTGGTGTACTTTGTTACTTCGACTTGGTTTTCATGGCAACTGTATTATTGTTTTGTATATATTTACAAAGAGCCATCTGCATTTACAAAAGATAGGGAAAGGTTTACGTCTCCTTTACATGTGTATTTTTTTTCTTTGAAAGCTAGGCAGTTACTAGGGTGTTTTGTTTCTACTTCTTTATGGTCCTTGCAAGGTTGTGGAAGAAAGTGATGTGCTTGCATGTGTGAATTTTCAAGGCAGTTTCGCAAGTCTGCATTTATGGCAGTATCTAAGCGGTATATACCCATTCCCTCAACAGTAAAAAAGACAATTGTAACCCTATGTAATAGTGTGCTAGTGCTGACTTGCTTCTGAATATTGCTAAAGCTGAAGCCACACCTGGGGGAGAGGAACATTTTCATCCTATGCATGCTACAGGAATGAGAGTTCTGTTGATGACAGTTTTACTTTGCATATACTTTACAAAACACATTTGGGTTTGCAGTTTGTTTCTTGTCCTTTGGAGGAACATGACAGATAAATATCTGCATTTAACTTTTGGCGAGTTAGACTTTGTATGACATCCATCCCCCTGGATCTGGGCATTTATGCATGGAGAGTGAGATCAGCCTCCTCTTCAGCCTCTCCCATTCCCTGCTGCCTGCCACAGTGCAGATCCCACTGCAGCCTGCAGAACATGGTGGGATGGCAGGAGCCAGAAAGCTGCCAGTAGCTGCAGCAAACATAGTTTTGGGATCAGCTGGAGAGGAGAAAAAACAAAGCCTTCAGCACAAGAGGCAGCGCAGCCTCTGTATGGTGGGATGCCACATCTGTGATCCCCAAGTGGTGTGGGAAGGACAGAGCAGTRGCTCTGAACAGGTCTCCAAGCTTTCCTGTTTCCCTGTGGGGTATAACCCCATTTTCCCTACCCTGACTCTGTTCCTGACCCAGGCAAAGGGRAAGAGCAAAGTGGTAGGTCCTGCTCATGCTCCAAGGCTGGTGCTGCCTGATCTCAGCAGGAGCTCAATGGCAGGGACTGCCACTTGTCCCTGCCACAATGGCAGGGACTTCCACTCTCTGCATCCCAGATTGGAGAGACCTGGCAATCTGGTTTGCTTGTTTGAAGGATTACTCCCCATGCTCGAAGAAAGTACTTGTAATGATCTTGACAGGTTTCCTGTGGCTGCACAAGAAGTGATACTTTGGTATGTGAAGTCTTGATAAGCTGTCTCCTTCCCATCCCAATGCATCCCATGATGGACAGCAGGAACTGAGCTGCTCCCCTGCAGGAAGAGATGGAGGGATGAATGGGTGGGCAGAAGGCACAGCCAGTGCTACACCCAGGATCTCTTAAGCCTGCTTTCTGGCAGGCCATGTGGCATTTGAACTGGAGGAGGTAAGGCAAAACATTTGCCTCTTCCCAGGTGGATTTTTGGGAAGGATGGACTGTTTGAGCCAGAGCAGCATTTAGGGATGATCTGACTTTCCTTCATGAATTTAAAGATCAGATGGTTATCCTGAGAGACAGCAAAAGCAAAGAAAAAGAATAAGCAAACTGGGAAGGTGGCTGCTTGTGGACTTATGTATGTGAGGAGGATGGGCCACTGCAGACAGTGGGCATCTGAGTAAGCTCTGGGTCAGAAAACAAAGCAAAGGTAAAACACAGCAGCAGAGAGTTACAGCCCAAATAGGAATAATGTAAAGAAGGAAGGGAGAGGGGAGAAAGCAAGGTGATGGTGTGGGAAAGGTTAAGGGATGTCCTTGTTGAAGGGTGCTGTAGGTAGCTGCCTTCTCAAWTTTTTAAAGGCAGCAGCATAGTAGCCCTACTGACTGGAGCCATGCCAACGCTCCATTGCTTGATAGTCAGTGTTGTTGGATGACTAAATAACTATAAAATTCAGTCTTCAGAAATTGCCAAGATATATGGAACCTTTTATTTTTTAATTCTACATTATCATAAATGTGTTTGATTAATTTATATCTTGTAAAACGTTGGAATATCTATGTGCTTCTGACATTTAAAAAWTAATTTTAGCCTTTCATTCCCCTAAACAATCCAGAGACTCTGTTTGGACTTGATAAGCACATCTGTATGATTTACGATGAGAAGAAAGATTATTTCTCTCTTCAGTATCTCTACAGATGCCAGGGAAGAACATAAATAGGGAATTAATGTTAGGAAGGAAATGGTAGCTCAGATTTGGGGGTCAGAAGGAAATGATGAAGTGCTTGTGGTCCGTGTCTTGGGGTTTAGCCTCATAAATTATAGAAATGCCACTAGATCAGACTTTAATGCTGTGGTTGTGAAAGGGAATGTCTCTAGTCTGAAGCAGCCAACAAGCCCCATCTTTTGATTTGTGCTGCTTAATATTCAAGGGAGAYGAAATGTGGGGAGGAGGGAGAAGCGCTGTTAAAATAGATTTTTACCGGAGATGGATTTATTGTATATAATTTTAAAGATGACCTTTTAAAAAAAGGCCGTGTTCAATTTTATTTGAAAGAGAGCACTTGGGAGATTTGTGTCTGTATAATGATAGACACAGTATGAGAGAAACAAGGGCAGTATACTAAAATGGCATTGCTAAATGATACTTCAGACTGAAAAAAAGRTCTGAAGATAAGGTCTCTACATAGCAGAAGAACTACAGGGAAGTTAACAGAGGAATAATAATTCCTCCATCAGTTGTTCATGTCAGAGAGAAAGAAAAATCAAATATTTACTAGTTGGCAGTGCTTGTAATGGTTTGTTTTGTCTTAGCACAATTGCCACTGATGCTGTGGTTTCTTTCTTTAAGATGCATCACTTTTTAAGTTCTTAATTTGTTTTCTGAGGGTTTTTTGCTAGTTAATATCATTCTCCCATAATTTCCAGGCTCATTCACCAAAATAAATCAGAAAAGGAACTTTTATAAGCAGTGGGCTAAAAAATGCTTCCTCTTAAGTCTTGCTCTGGTAAATAGCAGCTGGTGGTACAGGCCTTGTCCCTAACTTTGTAATTTCTACATGAAGTTTTTTGTGTTTGCTAACAAACAGATTACTGGATACTTCTTAATAAATGCTAGTAATAGTTGTGGAAGTACTAATTAGCACTTCAGATTTTAAAAAGGGGAGGTGGCAAATTGCAACTGGAAATACTCTTGACCTTATGATGATTTTTTTTTCCTTTGGAGGACAAAATTTGATTAAAAATGAAGTGATAGTTTTCGTTTTATAGCAAGAATATGTCAGCAGAAACATTTTTCAGGTGTTCTGTGTGTGTTCAGACATTTAAAAATGGCTTTCCAAAGTCTGGCAATGGATGCAGGTATTATATACAAGGCTCAACCATACAGTGGATACAGAAGCAGCAGCTAAAACTGCAATCAGAGTGCATTGAACGTGGGTCCTGTCTGCTTCGAGCCAAGATGACAAAGCAACCAATGTGTTTGGTAACCGTGAACAAGGAGCACGTCCCTGCATGGCTGCAGTGTCAGAATGTTGATTTAAGTCCCTCTTTCATGATGAAGTCTTGTTTAATTTTGTTTTGGTATATCTGCACTTAGGTTGTGAAGCATGGCCCATACTTCTTTTTGAAATTTTACRATGGAGTAAACTAAACCTTTCCCTTCTGTGATGTTACAATACACCTTCTACTCCATTTGTGGCTCAGGATGTCTGTTTCATCCCATGTAATGGGATCGTGACCCATGGTTGGGGTCAGCTGAGCTGGACCCCAGTTCTATTATCATTATGTGCATTTTTGTATAAGAGCTCTTTCGTTACATTGTCCCCACTGAGGTCCAGGATCCCCGCTGGCTAGGAGCATGGGCCACAATGCCATCTTTTTCTTCCRAGGTAAAAGGTGTTTCTTCAGCTTTTTCCTGCTGTAAAAGTCTAAAATTTTGAGACAAGCTGAGAGAAACCACTTTATAAGGGTGAGAACCATTTGATGGGTAGGGCAAAGTGAGCAGCTGAAAGGATAGAACTGGACAGGCAGAAAAAACCTTGCTACCACTAAAAAGCAAAATTTTGCCTGCTTGTCTTTTGTTCTTACCTTCAGATTAAACAGGACATCTCCCTTGGCTCAAGTTAAACTTTTGTGATACTGTTGAGGTCTCCTGAATTTTGCCAAGCGTCTGTGCTGAAGCAGACATGTCACTGATTTGTACAGGAGTTGTGTGCTTCAGGCATGCTGGCAGCATGTGCTTTCTCAAAGGGTGCCTTGGAAACATACTCTGAATATGTAATAACTTGAGCATAAAAGAATCCAGAGTAGTTTGGGTAAGTCAGAATTGAAAATAATGCTTTGGAAGGTTTTATAGGATGGGAATCATTCTTGAACTTTAAAAAGCTAAAATTGCAGAGTTTCTTTTTTTTTTTTTAATGCACCCTTTCACTATTCTTCTGAAGCTATTTTTTAATGCCCCCATTTGCTCCTTTCTGCCCTTACAAATCTTAACTCTCTTTATTAGAAACTTAAACAGATCTGCCACTTTTCACTAGTTCAGTCTCTGGGGTGCCAAGAAACCTTGACAGGATCTGCTGTTCAGCAAGCTAGTGGTAGCGTCTCTGAATTGTAGACAGTCCATTTTTAAAGGTGATTTGGAATGGTCTGAAGGTGTTGATCACTAGARAAGCAGTTTTTCTTGGTCACTGGTTGAGAGAATGATTCTCCTCACATGCAAGTGAGAACAGGGCAAAGCTGCTTTTCACAGCATGAAGAAGCTGCAGACCTTCCTTGCTATTGTTTGAATCRGCAGCATCCTCAGTCAGATTTTTTTGTTCCTGCACAGGGAATAGTAAGGGTTTCTTGAGTATTCTCCTTCTTTCTCACCAGTAATGCTTCAACTCTTTRCTGGTGAAAAGGATTTGGGGAATCACCTGGTCAAGTGGTACAAATGTGTCGAGCAGGTTTTCAACACAAAATTGCGCGTGCTCCCAAGTGCTGTCAGTGACAGTTGCAGCTGGAGCAGGCAATGAAATGTTTGTAAATCTAATTTCTCTCATTTCCTTTCCTAGGAAGATAAAAATCAATTACTTCCATTATTGCTGAAAAGATAGAATCCTGCAAAATGGTGTTAATTTAAAAAATAAATACCTGAGGATCYAGCACTTTCTTCTGCCTTTATTACCCAAGTGTGTCTTGTACTTAACAATGGAATTAGTGTTGCAGAACTGTCCAAAATGCTGCAGTAATCAGATTTAGGAAGTTTCAAAGTGTGTTCTGCTAACATCATGGCAAGTTTGTGTCTGTTCTCCAACTCTTGAACCAGTCCAAATGCTTTCTTTAATAACSAAGCGGAAACATTTCAATGGCAGCATCTCTGCAATTTTGGCAGCTGGTGACAGCTCCAGGCATTTTTTAATTCACACCTTTTCCAAATTGTTAGCTAAATTAGTCAGGTGTTAAATAATCTTCCCYGAATTATATCTGCAGATTTGAACTTTGCATCTGTCTTAATGTGTGGACACACTGCTATCCAGGTAAGGCTATTTACTGAATTGTGTATATTCTAGCAAATTCATGGCACATAACCTGAATGGCATGTGGGTTACTTTTATAAAATTCATTTGTAAAGAACCTGTGAGCTGTTTAGTACTCACATTTGTATTATTACAGTTTCCAGGAGTAATCAACAGCATTTTTCCTTGTTGCCTACAAGGATCTCATGTACTTCATAAGTATAAATCACTAATTTTCATTATCCTGAGTATGTGGATGGAGTAAAGGTGCCTGCTCTGGACCTGTGAGAGCTGTAATCCTGATTAGAACCTAATGCTGAGTCAAGCCARAAAATTGGTATCACAAAGCATTATTGTCCTTATCTTTGGAGTTATTTTGGAATTTAATATTTCACTCTTCCTGCATAAAAATAAGCCTGTAAGAACCTAACACTGTAAAGTAGTAATAATAATCCACATTATGTAACAGTGTACSTGATAAACATCACCTGAGAGATTTTCCTGTGCTAAGGAGTCTATAAGTAGTTTCTTCACACTTTTACCCATGCCAGGCACAAACAGAACATGTTCATAACTGTTCAACCCCAACACACTTAGGAGTGTCCTTTCTGCAACCATTCCTTCACTCAACCCTAGACCTGATTTTCACTTTGAAAGAATAGCCAGCCCTTAACTACCTTTAGTTAGCCTCTGAGAATTCATGCAGTTYGGGAAAAAACCTTGTTTAGTACATCCTACCTGCAGGAGTGGGATAAGGAAGTACTAGTCTTTGTTTCCCTGCAGCGATGAAGCCAGGGAATATTCAGGTGTGGTACATAATATAAGTTGGGGGGTGGGGGGGGCAATGTAGCATGGTGGTGTAAGGGATCTGAACTGAAGGGAAGGATGAGCTGAGGAGTGAGAAAAAATGCAAGGTAAAGCAGTGAAGACTGGTTACATTRTCAAAGTACAGGAAATACAAAGTACTCATTTTGTTGTTTTGGGGGKTTTTTTGTCTGCTTCTTCTTGCTGTACTTCTGTATTAAGTGCCTCTGGCAATTAAATTGCCAAGCAAAACATCCTTTGATGCAGCCAACAAAAGTGTGATTTGTCTGTATCAAACTGTCTCTTCTGGTTATTTAGGTAGCTCAGTTGAAGAAAGTGGTGGATCTTCAGGTGCCTCTTCTACCTTGGGTACAGGATAAAGATGCCTGTTGTGTAGTATTCCAGCTTTGACTGGTATCTACAGGGTCTGATCTGTACATTGCAGAGGTTCTTTTTATTCCTTTGGGGCTGCAGCCCGAATAAACTGGTATTTAGACTCCTCCAAATAGTTTATAAGCCTGAACCTGACAAACATACTGGCCACTGAACATGATGTAATTAATTGTGAGTTAATCATTAAGCTGTTAAAATTGTATTAAAAATGCTGAAAAATCTATGGCTTGCATAGATTTASTGCATAGATTTAAGGCTTTTAAAGACTGACAAATCTTTGTTATTGTCAGTTCTGCATTATTGATACCTTTGGCCTTTAAAATACACAGCTTCAATTACATAAGTTACAGTCTTTTATTGCATCAGCAGCTTTTTAATGCTAATCTTACTGGCAGTCTGTGGCTTGTCAAGGATTGAAGAGATGTGATGCTAATAAAACTTCTGATTTTTAAAATACTTGCAAAATACGTTGCACAGAAAATACCCAAGATTTTTTTTTTCTTTTACCCTAGAGAAGTGAATGCCTCACTTCTCAGGGGTTGCAACCTAAAAGGGGGCCAGTAGATTTGAGTTATCAAATAATCCAGTGAAGCTGTTCTAGATGGAYGAGACTTGAATAGATCCTGAGAACTTTAGAGGACTTGAACCATATGGGCTCTCCTACAACCATCTCAGGCACTGTGTCCTCTCTTACAGGAGAGGACAAAGACTTGCAGATTTCACATGACTAGCAATGTACTCTGGAAATAAATGACAAATACTGGTTTGTTCCAGTCTTGCAATTGTTAGGACACTGACCAATTATAATATGAGTTGGTCTGGCCTTTCTTTTAGACTGAAACAGTATAAAATTRAAGGTTTTATACGTAACTCCTGGTTCTTCTATGAAGTGAATCTTATTCATGTCATTTTTAAACATACATAATTCTGCTCYGGGTTCTTTGTCTATGGGCACCGTTGCACTGTAGGGCTACCCATGTACAAGCACTGACCAAGGCAGAATTTCTTGGTTGCAGTAACCAGGCAGTCCTTTAGATCTGAAATTGCACCCACTCAACATGCAGCTGAAACAGAGAGGGGTGGTGTTGTGCTTCTCCCTCAGTTCCTCTTAGTTTCTTGGAGCATTTTTGCTTTCTTTTCTAAGAGMTCCCTGGACTCCACCCTGGACTCCACATTATTCCTGGGTGTTAGATCTTTGCTCACCCTCTTGTCTGCAAGAGTAAGCAGTCATGTGGCTTTGGCCTACCTTGCTAGTAGTTATCAAGCACAATGTGTCTGCATATTTTTCTTATTAGACAGCCTTTGTTAGATCACTTACAATATTGTGTGTGATGATGTCACACTCTCTGCCACACAGAATGCCGAGATTCTTCAGTGTTCTCTGGCTCCTAATTACCTCTGCGAGTTGTTTGGCAAGATGGTCTTTTCTTGTCTGACCATAGATTCCTGAGCTTTTTTAGAGCTGCTTGAAATCTTAGCGTTTTCATTAAACATCCCACTCAAGTCCTTGAAATTGTCCATGGAATAGAGCATGTTTTATTCCATTCCTGAATCCCAAACCTTAGGTGGAAATGCTGCCCTGCTATCCACAGCTAGCCCAGTTTTCAAAATCCTCCTTCTGGCTATCTCCAGCTCCTGTGTTGTCCTAGSCAGCCTTGGTAGTCAGAGCCTTGGAAGGGGACAGACAATCTCAGAGCATTTGACAGCTCCAAGGTCTATGAATACATAGGCAATCTAGAGGTTATCACACCTTGTGCAGTTCCAAGTTTTGCTTCTCCAGGTGTGCCCTCTGGGTAGTGAGCCATCTGTTTCTCTCAGGGCTTTTCTCTGAAAATTTGAAGTTTACATGATGTTATTTTTAAAAAGTCATCTAGCAATAATGACTTGCTTGATTCTGCTGAGATAGGTTGCTTTTGCCAAGCTAAAACTGTGATCCTGGAAAAGTTTTGTAGGTGTAGCTTTTGCTGTCTCCAAGCATTGGTGGAGGAGTGTGTGTTTCAGGGTAGAAACTCAATTAGTGCTCTGTTCTGTGATAAGCTCACTGACTACACCACACACACCCACCACCACCCATCCCTACCCCTGGCATTCCGCCAGTGTGCCACAGGGGGAGAAAACCTCATTGATCATTAGTCTAGCAAGAGCTCACAGTACTAGCAAGATCTCGATGACATTTGGCACCAGATCCATCCTATACTTAGGGTTCACATGGCTCCAGGAAGAGCAGGGCTGTTCTGGTGGCTATTGGATTCTGGCTTCTTTGACAGCAGCCCACAGGGTTTGTGGGGTGTGGATAGAGCTGCGCATTTGGAAAAAGTTCTCATCAATGTCTTATTCTCATCATTGTCTCATCATCTACCTTATTTCTAGGAGACTGGCAGTCAGAATGTCCCAAGAAGTTGACAGAGTGGTTTGGATGTCCAGCCTTTGACCTTCTAATGCTTTCTCCAGTGTCCCTTGCTGATTGTTTCTGCAGGGACTCCTTTAAGAAAAGCACAAGAAGTGAAGATAGTCCTATAATTGAGGAGATTTTGCTCCTCAGGTTCTTTTGCTCTGGGTGAGCAAGTTCTTTGTACCAAAGGATTGTAAAGATGGGGTGTGCAGATCTATTGAACTCTAAGAATTGGACTGTGTTTATATGGAAATGTACATTTAGGTTTTCATCCCTGGTGGCAGGGGTTACATTTTCACAAAGTGTTTCACAAGAATTTCTAAAGTTTAATGTGTTTGGATTGCAAGAACTGATGCTTTTTCACTGATCAAGGCCATTTCCAGATGCTGGAAAGAGCAGTTGGAGTCATTTGGCTGCCCCAAGGCAAATGTGCATGTTCCTTTTGCCAGCCAGGTCAGGGTGGCTTCTGTGTGACATGAGTCCTCACAGGAGATGCCTGCAGGTCTGGCTCAGTGTTCCAGGACATGCATTTCAGGATGTGACTGTCACTGTGCCTGTGGCACTTCTAAATTGCCCAGAGGTGATACATCCTAAGGCACTATGTGAAGGGGCACCTGTCTTCCTGTGAATGTTAGAAGTGAGGACCAGGAGTGCCAACACAGCAGTCAAAAAATACAATCAACTTTTGAAAACCTTGACTTTATTCAGTCACGTAAGAGTYACATGTGGAAAACTGAAGTTTTCTATACTCACATGCATCTCATTACATAAAAATTCAACAGATTGATACCCTTCTAGATTTTAAAATACTTAGGCTATTTCAGCTTTATTGCTTTTTATACCATTGTTTGGAAACTGGTTTTGTTTGTTTACATCCATACTTCAGATTTCTTTGCAGTAATGCATTTCACTATGGTAGCAGATGTTGGTGACATTTTATAGAGCATAAATAACAGCTGTGAGCTGTGAAGTCATAATTCTGTCAGGGGATCTTTCTTACAGCTTGTCAAAATAAAAGAGCAAATTTTGAGTGACAAATGTGTATGAATTTACCAGAAGTTTGTTTCAGGCATTGCTGGGTACCCACTGTTTTCATGGAGCCAAATGCCATGACCTGTAGAGGCTGCAACAACAAACTTGAAGATGTCCTAATATGCACAATTTGTACATCTGAAAAGATGCAGCGCACGTTGCATGGAGAGTCAAGAGTTTCACATATCTACCATGATGAAGACAGTATTGCTGCCCTGGGAAAGACTCATCAACTGATATGGTTTAAAACAGGCTCCAAGGATGTTAAGGAAACTTCAGGGTCTGACCATTCTCGAGCCTCTCTGCTGGTCACACTCCCAAGGCCAGAGACTTTCACTGCTGGGAGCGAAGCCCCTTCACAGTGGATGGCTCCAGTGGGAGCCCCGCTTGACTCCCCACATCCCCCACTCGCAGTCAGACCGGGTTTCCTCATCAGTTCAAGCTCGGGTTTCCCATGGCAGAATCTCAGAAGTCCATAAAGCCATTTATTCAGGGTGCAGTTACACAGAGACAGCCCCAATCTGGTGCCTCCCAGAAGGGTCCTCATCAAAGGAACTCCTGCCTTTTATCCCCTCACAATCTACTCCCTCACAAGTCTCCTCTTCCTCCCAGATTCTGTGTTCATTCACTGGCTGTGCCACCAATCTTTGTGCCCTTTGTTTTGCAAAGGGTTATCAGTTCACGGCCTCTTGTCTCTCTGGGCTCYCASCCAGAGCTCACTCTKYWTCTCAAMCTGCAGCCTGCAAACTGAGCTACCTGCACCAGCTGTGTTCTCAACAAAGGAGCCTATGGATTTATTAATGACAAGGAAGTGGCAATCTGTGGATTAAACTTTCAGGATCAATATGCAATAGGTAAACTCCAATGCCAGATGCAAAATGTTAATAAACAGCCACTACAGTGTGCAGGTTTTTAAGCACTTTTCTGCAGTTCAACCTAAACACACACATGAACAAATATTCACAGTAACATACATGCCCATTGTACTGTTTCTTTGCTATGAGACACAGCAATGCAAAGGAGTTACACATGAGGACTTGTCTGAGGTCTGTCCTCTACAGATAATATAAGACATCTCATCTTCCTGCAGACATTCTATTCTTTTGCCTGGACTTCGTCTCTGTGGAAGTTGGGCTCTTTCAACTTTGGTCTAACATTTTTTGGGATGTTTTCCTGTATACATAAATGTGTATTTCATATTTTGATAGATTATCAGTGCGTGGTCATATATAAGAATTTTTAGAAGTACTCAATATACAGACTTCCTTGGAGTCAACAAAACAACAGGATAAAAATCAACTTTGAAACCTGTTTTAATCTGATAAATTGTCATTGTAATCTCTTGTCATATAAGTTTTTGAAGGCAAAGCACTGAAAAATTAATGCTTATTTAAAAAGAGGTCCATAATTAAAAACMTTTACAGTAATTTTAATATATATGTATAATAGGGAAGCCAAAAAGATATAAAGAAATCTTCCCATACAAATGATTATTCAAATGTTGCTGAAAAATCTGTTTACGTCTTGCCTTTATCAAAAAAGTGTCATCATGAGAAGGCATTCTGTTTCTTGTAATATACCTTTTCATCATTTCAAGCTTTTCACCAGGTAAAYCCGAGTGTTTGTTGTAGCTTCGGAATGTAAATGGTGCAGTGAGTCCTTCCCTTCGCTAGATGGCACCGCTGCCCTCGGAACTGGGCTCCCCACCGACCGCATCTTTGTGTGAAAAGTTTTCAATGAGTTTTCGGTTTATCCGGGTTAACCGTGCTTTGTTTGGGTCCTGCAGATGTGGCAGGTTAAACAGATTCCAAGTGATTCAGTGTTAATTCTTGAGCCTATCGGGACTGCTYATTTTTGCTCTGGGTTTGCTAGTTCTTACTATCCATACACAGAACAATATTGCAGAGGTTGTGCAAACCCAGTTCTAAGCTGGCTTGTCCAGCACAAGAAAGGGTGGTTCAAGAATTGAAATAAAAGTAATGTCGTCTCAAGTCCACATGGTTTGGGTTATTTTCAAATCTGTAAAATATATGGGCTCTGGAGAACAGGATTTTTCTCAGAGGAATGACCTGAAAGAACAAGCAACATCTTTGCTACAGTGGGGGAGAGACTGGGAGAAAGGAAAAGAACAGAATTTGAGCCCCAAAACTGCTCTGGAGGCACGGCTAAACCTTGGGGGAAGCATAGACCAACTAAAATGTTCACTGAGGACACCCACAAAGACCTTTTGGAACTCCTCCAAATCAGAGTGGTTCTCAGAGGTGTGATTTGTTGTCTGACCCAATGGGGGAAAAAAAAGGAGAAATGTTTGTTGAAGAGTTGAGCTCAGTTTGAAGTCATCTGCAAGTGCTCTTTCCTTTAAAGCGAAATTCCAAAGGCACACATAGAATTGATACTTCTTTTAATTTTTTTTTTCCACATATATTAGTAGCATTTCCCATACCATATTTTGACCCACAAGCTTGCACATGAGACCCTCCAAGAAGGCCGCAGTTTTTGAGGTCCAATTCTTGTGCAGGTTCCATTTCTTTCTATCTGTGTACATATTTGGCCCCTTTATCCAGGAGAATGGAGGGCTTAGGGGTTAAATAAAAGTCAGGAATCACTGCTAAAGGGAAGGAATGGACATTCTATGSGAAGTCAGAAATGGCAGAGTGAATTCGTGTTGTGGAAACAAAAGGAAATGGGGTCTTGCTTCTGACATATACTGTATAGAGTAGTTTGAGGGGACCACTGTCTGAATTGCTTGAGCTCTCAAAAGGATTCCTGCTTGTCCAAACTGCTCTCTGCAGGGGAGAACATCCTGATGTCAGGAAGTGGCTTTACAAGTACTGTCTTTCAGCCACCTGGGGTACACATATTTTATTGGTTGCTTGAGACTCAAACTCTRGATTTGTTTCTTAAAATGCCTACTGCACAGTTGATTGTTGAGGCCTGCAACCAGTAAAGWGCTAAACAACAGCCTTTACAGAAAAACCAAATCAAATAATGGAATAGTTGTAAATTGATTAAAATGCATGTGTTGTGAACTTGTTTTTGTCTGTCTTAATTTATTTAAATTATGAAMTTTTAGTCAAAATAGCTTTTACTTTCAAAATTCTCAGCTGTGAGATCTGGGAGCATCTAACTCAATTTGATTTGAGGATTAATGATTCAAGGGATTAGAAGGATAGGATGAACTTCAAGTATTCTAAAAGCTGACTGAAAATGTTATTGGCTGCATTAAAAATGGAGGAGCCCAAATTAAAATCAAGGGAATATTCAGATTCCCAAACACACATGAGAAGCAGAACTTCTAGTGTAAATGCTGCAGTTGCTGGTTGACTGTGGCAGCTCCTTCAGCTGATGCTTATTAGCAGGAGGGGGATTTGAAGGGAAAGCAATTGCAGGGCTGTTTCCAAGTGGAGAGGGGAATTAAAGGTGATTCAGATCAATGAAGATTCTGAAGATCTTTGAATGCTGAAGGAATGCATAGGAGCTGCTAGACTAATTGGGTTAAGTACTAAGGTATTATTCAAGGTACTGKGGGGAAGAATTTTACATTAATTTTTATTTATGAGGAGTGATAAGCTAAATTAGAATTAATCTCGTGTTTTTAAAAAAGATGCTCCTGTACTTTTCTGCTTAGTGTAAAAGGGGGAGGAGGACTTCCTAGAATTGTAGACATGTAAAACTGTAGATTTGTCTGCATAGAAAATGCATACAAATCATGCTGCGCTGTCATAGATGTGTCAGACCCTCCTRCCTTCTAAATGACTACTTAAAGGTCACAAGCAAACACCACCCACTTTGCTCAGAAGATGGAGGCAGGAAAATACTGCCCTCGATCTTCCTCCCGGCTGCCCTCCATACTCTCTCAAGCTCTGCTGGTGCACTCAGGCTCTCCATTCCGGCTGCTCTGCAGCTCAGCTGCAAAACCATTGGTCACACTGTTCCCTCTTGGAGGGAAAAACAACAAAGAAGTGCAGCAGTGTATAGGAAAGGTCTTTATTGGTTTTTTACATCACTCCTAAGAGCTACAGCTAGGGGGTGTCCAGACTACAGGCAGAGAACCTTAGGCCTAGAACTACATCAGCTTTTGGCAACTTGAACTCTGTGGAAAACTGCGACTTCTGGGGGAGCAGACTGCTGGGAACCCTATGCTATGCCTAAGAGTAGGGGGCTTCATTAACACCTATGGTGGGCGTTGGTCGTGTAGTACTGGAAACCCTCACCACCCCAGAACTTCACTGGCAAACACCTGTCTTTCAAACCAAKACAATGTGTTACCTGAGAAATCCTGTATTCACATAAGCCTGGGCACCTTATTGGAAAGGCAGACAAGCTGTCTTGATGCTCAGGTTCAGAGAGTAATCCCTAAGGTTTTTTTCCTAGACAATCATTTCAAGGCAATGAATCACCATCACTAGCAGCCTGTGATCCATAATCAGTCTGGTATGTAGCAGAAGTCTTATATTTTTACCTTGCATTTAGTATTATATGCAGTCTGACATTTATTTTATAATTGAAAAAAGGACAGGAGAAAGCAGATACCTGGCCAAGGACACAGATTCTTCCTGTTCTTATGTTCTCCTGTGAAGGAGAAGTATCTTCCWTGACAGCTACTCCCTATGGAGGGGTATATGTGCCAAAGCTTGGGTGCTCACTGGGTGGGATGAGGAAGAGTGTTGGGGAGCACTGAAGAAGCAGATTTGCACATGGCCAGGGCAGGGACAAATGTCAGCAGAGTCCAGGACCAAGCAGGTGATGTGCCCATCAGGAGCAATGCTGTGAGGTTTTACTGCAGCAAAGCCACTTGGCCCTAAATAGCTGTAGGGAAAATGTATCATAGAGTTGCTCAAAAAAATACCATGACTGCCCTAGATGGTACTCACTGTTAGTCAGGATCCCAGATTGTGATGTGGCTTTGTGGGACATGCAGATGGAGKTAGCCCAAATGAAAGACCACCTTCAGAGAGAAAAACACAAAAATTGGTTTTGGTGTTTGGTAGAAAYTTGCATTACTGACATGCTCTGATGAAACCTGTGGTCTGGCTATAAAGGAGAGGTGAAAGTGTGTAATATTCACTGCCAAATCATCTTTATTAACACATTAGTGCACCACTTCTGATTTTGCTTTTGGTAGTTCTGGTATCGCTCCTCTCTCCCGAGAGGGAATAAAGAGGGATGAAACAAATTAAACATTTCATATGGAAGGAAAGGAAAACCATGATAACTATAGGAGTACTACTGTAATACTAGCTATTATACAGAGGATGATAATTTAGAATTATTAAGAATATTATTAGAATTATTTAAAAGAATAGGATAGTTATGATGTTCACAGGAACTTGTCAGATTACATGAAGTCCTTTTGCTGCAATCTGAATTGCTATTACACCACAWTGAGGAACGAAGAGAATGGTCTCTGCCTCTTCCTGCCTGTAGGATAAAAAGAAGCCGATTCTTTTGTAGATGCACCCCTTGAGAGGCTGCAGGAGGTCAGTTTTTTCAAGTGGTCTGTAGGTTCCCACCATACCCTGAGCAATCAGTGCATTGGAATTCCCCTGATTAAGTGAGGGCAAAATTTGAGGAACAAGTCAGCCAGGGCATATTTTAAAGTCTTTCACAGACCTGTAACATTGCTCAGATTGCACTCATGGCTCACTAAGAAAGTCTCTCCTTTCTTCCCCCAATCCCCTTTCTGCTTCCACCCAGGACTTTTAATCCTGCTGTGGTTAACAACTTGTYTTGGGGAAAACCCCTCATTGATAAAACTGCAGCTTTCCACATATCTAAATTTCCAGTCAACCAAATAGGATTTATTTCTTCAACCTTTCAGGGTCAAATGAAGCAACTGTAGTTAATCCTACCAGTGGAACAGAGGTTTTGCAAATCTTGGGAGCTGTTAAACTGAACTGCCAGAAGGGTGGTCTGGCTGGATATAAACAGTCYCTTTTTTGGGGGGAAGGTTCTTATCATTTCAGATCTGTGATTTGTTGGGTCTCACAGGCTGTGTGATACAGGCAGCAGTAATCCAGCATCTTAGACTGACAGTAATGTGTCTGTGATGGAAAAATGAACAATGACCCGTGAGGAAAAGGGTTATTCCATAATCCTGCTAAGGCAGTGGAAGGGCTCTGCTAAACCAGCTGTGTTCCTTGGCAGAGATTACTTTTCTTGAGGGTCTGCAGGATGCTTGCCCAGCATCTCTCCCATGGTAAAGTGGAGCCTGGAGTACAGATACTGCTGTGAGAACAGAGACCATATTGCTGAGCTTCTGACCACATTGGCTGATTCTGCTCTTTAGTGGTTATAAAATCACAGTTCCAACTGTGATGTGTAATCTCAGATGTGGGCAGGATTTATCATGGAAACAATTGGATTTTGGCTGCCTTGCTGAATAATGGCTCATGTAGTGAGTGAGAAAGTTGCGTCAGAAACCAACTGGTTGGCTTACCACTGGAAAATGTAAACTAATACTGTCGATATAAGGACATCAGCAAGAAGTCATGACTTCTATAAGCTGTTGAAGTAGATCTGAATTATTGACTCTGTCAGTAGTTGAAATACCAAATGTAGATAACCTTTCCCAACCACAAAAGGGGGGAAAATAACTATTAGATTCTTTAGTGTCACTTCTTCTGATGTTTTAGTCTGTGCGATTTGGTATCTTCTATCTCATTTCTGTACTGAGATGTCAAAACTTGGGTGGATTAAAGTATTAATCATACTGAATTTTAATTCAACTCAGTTAAGAACTAATCTAGAATATTTCTGCATTTTTGACTTGGACAAGGATGAATTTTTGAGCCAGCCTGTCCAGCCACAGGCATGCAAATTACTCACTCACACGAGGGAGAGTCTGGGAGTTAGAGCATGCCAAGAAGGCTGTTCTCCCATGAAGTATCTCAGATTTTACACAGAARCCCTCTGCGTGCTAGACACTGGCCCTTCCCTCTGTTACTTACTCCATGTGCTGTAAATAAGATGATTTTAAGTGAGGAATCTATGAAAGTTTGAGTAAAAGGAGAGATCTTCCATGTTCCTTCACAGGATCCTTAGGCAGCAGTTTGGTACCACCTCTTGGAGAGGCTTTTTTTGCACATCCTCTTTTCCTGGGTTTTCAGCCTGTTCCACATCTATTTGTGCCAGAGATGAAGGTGAACTGGAGTGCCACATTTAAGGAAAATTAAATAGACCCTTTGTATAACTTGTGGGTTCCTCTAGACAATGAAAAACGAAAGTTTTGTAATTTAAAGGATTTTTGCTTTAAGAAAACTTAACAGACTTTCAGTTCAGACTGAGTAATTCTTTGCAAATTTCTCTTAAGGTAGGAAAGTCATGGCAGGTGTTTCCCAGCTAGTTATTCTGCAGATAACTTTTTTGTTGTCTTTTTTTTGCCTCCCCCAGAAGCAGTAACTGTAATGTATGGCAGATTTCAGGGCACACTGTTCTCTTCATGATGAATTATTTATATAGCCTTCTAACTTTATAAGGCAACATCTCTGTGTCATGCAATGCAATACAGCTTTGCATCACACCCTGGGACAAAAACACTGTAATGCCCTGAAAGCAGAAGGGAATGTGAGTAGGCAGGACATCCTAATCTCTAAACTAAAACTGCAGTAGGACAAAGGAATCTGCATTCCTGCTACAGTAGCAGTGAGGTTTTAAATCATTGTAGTGACAAGAGTGAGACACACTTTGGATTAAAGAGTAAGGGGAGAAAATGCCTAATAATAAGAAAAATTGATCCTGAACAATGGGCACAGCCTACTCTACTAGAGGAATTAAACAGGTTAGATGAAATGTCAGGTATAATCATGCACTGAATATGATGTAATCCAAAGGGGTGACCCAAGTTCACTCTCTTTTCATGGTCTCATTATCCACAGTGCTGTTGTGGACCAATGCTTCTTCCACATCAACTGATTTCTTAATTTTGTGCAAGGTTTTATCATTACCGTCTGTTATTTRGTGCTTTAGGTTTGGATATAGAAAAATGTCACAGGCAAGGACAATGTGTTCTATGAAATGTGTGTTCGTTGTCTTTTGTRGCCCTTGCAGCAGAAACCTTTTCAGCCTCCATAGTGAGATACCAATTACCCTGGTATGTGGCAGGTACCATGTCACCCTTCATCTTGTCAAGCTGAAGGGATGGACCAGCTGGGAAAGGCCAGAGATAAATAAATATTAGGGTAGATCCTGGCTATCTACTAAGTTTTCTACACTGAGTATTGCTTTGCTGGAAAAGCAAAATGTTTTGCTGGAAATGCGCAATGATAAAATCTTGATGGAAGTGGTGGGTGTCACAGTACAAAAGAACATCCAGAAGGCTGGAAGATGAGACAGTGCTTCTTGAGGAGACATAGAACCAGATAGTTTCAGTGGTGTGGAGTGTGTAGGTGAATGCCAGCAAAGTAWTTCCACAGAGTCTTTAAAAAGAGAAAATGATCAAAGAAACATAAAATTACTGGCTTCAGCTCTGTTTCTACACAAAGAAATTTTTCTGGTTTCATTTTATTCTGCCCTGTTCTTCCTTTACCTAATATTTAAATCTTTAGTAAGAGTATATAAACTAAATCCTTACTGGATGCATGAACCTGGACTCTAACACCATGTCAGGTTTAATGGGATCACTGTCTGCAAATCCAGCCCTCAGTAACCGGTCACGAGTCACAGGATTTCTACCTCACGACAGGAACTGGCAGAAAACAAAAGGCAGATGGAAATTAAGAAAATAGCTCATCATGTAGATAGGCAGTTGAGAAAATAACCACGCTACCACAGACACAAGCTCGCCTTGCTGGCTCTCCGGAGGTTTGTATCTCCAGCTAGTAGGAACTTGCCAGATTGAGTGGAGTTACCTTGGTATTAAGGTAAAGAATGTTTCTACCCAATTAACTGATGGAAGGAAAAACAACCTCCTGCCACACACATAYCATTTCATACAAAGTTTTTCCACACTTGTGTTATATTTTTGCCAATTGAAGTCAGCTTTCCTTGGGGCTGCTGGACTTAGAGTTTATCCTTTTATTGACCCAAAGAAGAGATTCATCTTGGTGGCAAAAAGACGGATTTCTCTACACTGCCCTGACATTGCTGGGTTTCTTCTAACCATTTTCTGGACAGATCACATTCGAATTTCTGTAATGCATTACTCTTTGTCTTGTACACAGTGTTTCCATCTGACAATGACTTTACTGACGGATATTTGCCACAGGAATTGCAGTCCTAARTTAATGTAACAGTGGTCACTGAAATTATGCTTGAAAAAGATAAACTGCTGAAACAAGGGGTGGTGACAGGAAAASCTGAGAGAAAGCACATCTCTCTTGAAAACATTCAAGAAAAAGTGTTGCAAGATTCCTACAGATGCTTTCTTGCTCTTACAGGAAACTCGTGAATCTTAAAACCTGTGAAAAATATACATATTTGTTGTGTTCAGCATAATTTCATATTTCTATATGTGGGAAGGAAGGCAGAGGATTAAATAACTTCGTTGGAGGCAATTAAAATGGAGAAAAGAAACTACCACAARCCCCAAATAAGGAGAAAAATCCCTGAAGTTTCACCGAAGCCAGCCAGGGAGCTGGAGAAAGAGCTCCCTATGAAGCATGAARTCTGCTTTTGTCCCTGTAGTTTACAGTGACACCAGCTTCCCAAGGCACGGTGTAGTGCCCTGCTCGAGATCCTGTGTGGCTCCTGCCTTGGTGAATGCTGCGAGATGATGGATGCCATTCCTGTGCTGGCCTTACTTCTCTCTCTAACCTCTAGCCAGTTCATTTCCTCAGTCAGGAAAACAGACAGCTGACAAGAAGACTGTCCTCTAGGTGGTCCCTGCCAGGAGGTGGTCACAGCAAGTGGGAGATAACAGCAGTGAGCTGGCTGGGGGCAGAGTATTGCTCAGGAGCACACAAAGCTCTTGTTTCACCACAGTTCTGAGCTGCCTCTGCTCTGAGTTGCTCCTGCTCTGCTCTGCCTTGCACTGAATTCTTTAGCAACCTTTGGGCTAGCCATTTGTTTGTCTTGAGAAACATGGGGGATTATTCTTTAAATTTTTTTTGTTTGCTCTGATGCCTTGTAACTTCCCAGAAAGGGCTTTTATAGTTTTATTTGAATTTTGACTATGCTTGACTTGAACTGCAATCAATTATTGCATTAGCAATGAAACAAGCTCAAGTTAAAAGAAAAAAAAAAAAGAAAAAAGAGAAGAACGAAAAAAACACCCAACCCTTGTAAGTTTTTACTAAACACTCATTGCCTGCATCTACTGTTCCCACATTGAATGTGACCATGGTGGCAGGAAATGTGCCTGCAAGGCCACTCCAACAGTGGCTGGGAAAAAAATCCAGTGCCTGAAGGAGGGGAAAGGCAGAGCCCTGTTACAGCAGAGGGACAAACACGCATTTTTTTACAAAGGGATGCCCTTTTGTGGGCTCTTTCTATTGAATGCCAAAAAAAGTGGTAGCAGCACTGATTGGCATTTCAGGGGAGCAGGGGATTTTTTTTTTTTTTACATTTTGATTGAACTACACAGTGGCAGCCAGTAAGAAATAGGCAACTTCTTTGAGTTCCTGGTGTCCTGTGTGTTTATCTGCCTCATCCAGCAGCTCCAATATTATTTGCAGGGACACTACTAATCCTGAATAAATCACTCATGGTGGCTCTAATAGTTTTACACTTTTGTTTGCAACAGAGATATGAGGTACTGAAGAACCAGGTGGTAAAAGACCATCATCCCCTTTTCTGTGTGTTTTTTTCCCATTCAATCCTGAAACTCTCTTGTGTTTCCTACCTTTTTTCCAACTTTGAACTATGCTGTGCATCCAGAGGGATATGCTTTTAAATAGACTTTGAGAATGACCTTGCTTTCCAGGGGCAGTCTGCTTATCCAGTTATGCTTTTAAATTAATTTCTGCACTGTTGTGGTTTTTCTGTTACCCATTCAAGCTAAGCCTGGGATTTTCTCATCAATACACTTTGTTTCTGTCTTAGGCCAATGCAAGTCATACACTGGAGATTGATCTGCTAAYTTTTTGAAGTCTAGGAGACTTTTTCATAGATTTACTGATTCAGCCCCACTTGAAGGAGCYACAATAAATACATACAATAGAATGGCCAGGTATGTTGTTTGTTTGTGTACGTGGAGCAGAACTATTCTTTTAAAAGGGTGCCACATTTCCAGTCTGTCCCCTGTGTGTAAGCAGTGTGGGACCCTGTGGATGGGCCAGCGCCCTGTTCCCTCTGCTAGGCAATGCAAATCAGAGCTGCTTCTGCAGGCTTGAAAAGATTAGATGCTATTTCCATATTACACRTGAGAAAATGCAAACATGCATTAAAAGATTCAGTGTCAGGTCTTCATAATAGAAGTTCTTGGTGGTTTGTCATTTATGTGCCCTTTACAGAAAGGGTAAGGGCTAAAAATTAATGTGACCTTTTCCTTCTCCCATCTAGATCTAGATCTAAGCCTATTTAGGGAGTGTGCGTGTGCCTGGAATGAAAACAGCTTACTTCTGTAAGAACGTGTTAAAACTGGGGTGCTAGAGAGGCTCTAAGAAATCYTAAACTCAGGCTTGAATTGAATATGCTTTTTCTCAGGATCCATGGAACTCGCAGCTTGACAGTAAAATGCTATGGCTTATGTAAATGCAAAAATGTCTCATTGGCAAGTGCTGCAGCTCAGAARTGGATATATATAATCTCTACTCTTGTACAGACCTTGTGAGTCAAACAGGACCAGAATCTTTTGAACTGGGTCAGTTTAATTTTCATGTAGTTCTATAGGAGGTTCATTATCTGAACTTTTTTTTTTTTTTTTTCACAAGGTGAACCACAGACTGACTTGCCCTCAGCTTCTCTGGCAGACCACAGGGTCAGTACTTGCTCACAAAAGAGGTTGCTGTTTCTGATACTCTAGGCACCTCACCAYCTCAATGTACAGATGACAAAGTGGGCGTCTGTGACTACTAACTGCACAACAGTGATTTACAGCAGTAGTGTGAGGAAAACCTCATGGATAGCTGGTATGAAATGGGACACAGTCCACCCCTGTGATTGCTTTGGAGCTTCCCTCTGRCATCCACAGCAGTGTGGTACCCTGTCCTTGCCCTGCCCCACCAGACTGAGGAATTTAAGTCCATCTGGTTTCCTTCTGAAGTAGCTCATGCCCAGGGCTGAACCAGACCTCCAGTTACTGATATATGCACATGCATGCTTTGCTTTTGTTATGCTCTAATCAGATTGGCATCAACTCCTCAATTAGAAGTGATCAGCATCAGCAGGCATGGGTAAGGAGGTTACATCTAGATGGCAGTGTTACTTCAGGAGAGCATTAAAAGATATCCCAGTTCTGCATGGACTGAGCCTGATTGACCTTACTTAGCCGGAGGAGAGCATGCCAAGAACTTAYCTTGTACAACCCGTTAGTAAGCTTCAAGGTTTCTTGAACCTTAGAACAGTCATTTTATGTCTTTGCAAACCTGTTCCACCTGTCTGCAGCTTGTCAATATTTATCCTGTGGCTTATTAAATTCCCAGGCCTCATAAAAGGCATTGATTTGTTTTTCTTAACCATTTCTCTGACTGTTTGTCTCTTAGTGTAAATCACAATGTGACATTAAATTGCACYAGAGTTCCAAACCTAGACTCACAATACTGCATTCATTATAAATAGATACAGTATATTCATGCTAATATCCTAATAGGCCATTTTGCAAGCTTTGCTAAATACTCCTGTTTAAGTTTTACTTCCCTCTAAAGTCTGTGAACCAATGATAAGTATTTCAWATTCTGAGAGCATATGAATCCCTGCCAAATATTGTCTGCCTTCTGGTTTATGTTTGTAAAGAGCAAGTCTCACATTGGCATCTGGAAAAGCCCCTGTGGTCACAGCTGTGCCATGCCATTGCTATTCTGCTCAAGCACTACAGAGCCCTTTGAAGTATTTCAGCAATGTCCTGTGTTATMCTAAGCCTCTGCCAGCTTGATTTGTACCTAGAATCAGATATGTGGATCTGCCTTTGGGTTTTGAGACCAGGATATGCCCACTCATGCTTTTAGGATGTGTGTTGGCTTTATTTTGGGTCCCATATTTCACCTAAAGCCAAATCCATCCAGTCTTTGTTGTCTGGCTTTGTTGTTCCACACCAATCTTCTCCATGTCTTCCTTCAGGTGATGAAACAAGACAAGCTGATCTTCACACCAAACCATGAAATCCTGTTTTTGCAGTTCTTACTTTTAACGTAAAATTCCCAAAAAAGGTCAAATGAAGATATGTGTCTGGCAGAGTAAAAGTTGTGATAACAAAGGCAGCTGTTCAGAGTTGCAAATATCAGATAGAGCAGGTTCAGAGACCGTGTGTGTGTGCTGTGAGATGCATACATAATACAAGGTTATCCTTGGCTACAGCAAGGGTTTTATTWCTCTGTTGTACTTCCCTAGAAGAGATGGTCTTTATTAAGGATTTTAAAACCAGCAGTCCCTGCTGTGCTGTCCCTTCTTTTCTGTGCAGTCAGGAGATCCCCTCAAACTTGTGACTTTTCAGGTCTAAATTCCACCACATCCTCCCTCCCCACAGCTGCTTCTGCCAAAACAGGGCAGTGCTGATCAATCATTATTAACTGAGTTTCATTCTTTTTGCTGGTAGTTTTCACTTCCCTTTGGAAAATGGACTTCAGTCTCCTTTGGTCTCACTTGAAAGTTTATGCATACCTACCCTACTGCTAGTATTTCAAAACTAGAAACCTTGCTCAGTTGCCTTCTAAAGAGGAAAAATCAAACCCTTGGCGAACTACTTTCATTCATGTCAGTTTTATGTAACCTGTGTTAATTACAAAAATTTCTTCCCTTCACTGACCCCATGAAGATTATAAAAATTAAACCTGCAAATRGAAACTCCTATAAAGAATAACTAGCATTCAGCAAATTCATTTTTTGTTTATCCACTTACCAGAGTTGGAAATTTTATTTTAAGGTTGCTTTTCCTTTTCAAAGGTTTTGAATAGACCCAGTAAGCCTTCTTTTAGGGTAAATTTCCCCCACCAGTACTGCAGTTTACTAGCAGCACTTCCCAACAATCAGTAAAAAAGCTGAAACAAACTTTCTGAAACAAATTAAAAAAGGCAAGCTGAAATGGGAAATGGACCCTGGGTTTACCATGAGTGCTGGTATTATCCCTGTCCAAAGCTGGAAAATATACATGGTTTGTTTCACATAGTTTTGAATAAAAATAAGTATTTTACTGGCTATAATAATGGGCTACAYTCATAGAAACCTTTTCTAAATATGTCTTTTCCAACATTCAATCACAAGCTTTAGGAAAATCAGGAGCTATCTCCTCTATGGGTATCCAGTGACATGAGTATTTGCCTTTGGCAGTTACTGGAGTGGATCCCCAGGCTGTACACATGATTGATTCCATGCTCCCTGTGTTGCCCCAGACATTCAGAAAAGCTCAGTCCAGTGTGAGACCTACAAAATTGTGAAATTCCCCAGGAAAAGGTGTATATTTCTTACATATGTGTACAGACAGATATGATTTTTGTTATATATAAGTACATACATGTCCATGGCACATTGCACTGCTGCAATGTGAATGCTATATATATAGATATAGATATAGATATTTGATTTTCATATATAATGTAATATATTAATATTATTAATATATTACATTATCAGCATTGTTGCTTTTATCACATTATCAGCATTGATGCTTTTTTGCTACTTTAATGCTTTTATATTGTGGTTTTTTTATATAGCAAAGCCATGCTGATTGCTTCTACAACAGTTTCAGTGTCCAGGCTGAGCTTCTGTCAAAGGTTAATGCATTGAGGATTGGGAAGATGGGGAGGTGTTAATGTGGGGTTTGGGGTTTCTTTTCTTTTTTCACTTCAGATGGTGATTGAAGATTGCTGATTAATGC